>NW_026623257.1:345814-408338 GCF_030028575.1 Malurus melanocephalus | reverse complement strand
GCACTTCTGTCAGTTGCTTGTGTCAGGTTGAATATCTGGAGAAGAGCAAAATAGGTATGAAAACGATGTTACACACTTTAATATGGCAAAGATTCCTGTCTCATGAGGGCTGAACCTTCCCTTCAGAGGATTCAGAGCTAATTCTTAGAGACTTTGAATCTCCCCATGTGACTTGGACCTCAGGTCACAGAAATAAGTCCAGGCAAGGCAAGTCAGTTAGGCCTTCAGCAGGAAAGTTAATCACCTCATGGGCTGTGTGTAGCATATAAATAATTACACTGGAAATCAGAGCAAGAGATTCCCAGTAAAGGAAACCAAGTGAATTCACGTTGCTGCAATAAGCTGGCTGTCTGTGACCTCTTGATCTCMGTGGCACAGAGAACAGTCAACACTTTCGGAATGCATGATCAGATCTGCAGGAGACTATTCTTTGTGTTAATCCTCCAATTCAGCAAGGTATTTCCTGGTGTTTGTTCMGTTCTCCCTAGAGCTGAGGGAGAAATACAATGTAATTGTTGCAATGATGGATTTTAGTTGATTGTTATCTCTCKAATACTGAAGTGGTTGGCATGAAAATACATGACTCTTTCAAGTCACACACAGTTCTTGTTCTTTTAACAGTTACTGAGAGGAAGTTCCAGTGTCAGCATGCCAGATGAGGATTTGAGACAACAGAAGTGTGATTGTGGGCCTTTTCTGCCTACTTTATCAGACTATTAATGCAGTAGACATATACCAAAACCTGTTTCTGCCCTTTTTCCTTAAATCSAAAGAAATGCTTGGTGCCTTCAAGAAAATGTATACTTTAAGGGTTTTTGTGAGCGTCTTGTAGTTTACTGAGAGGCTATTCAACAGTGCTGTTTTACCTCTTGTGCTCCTCTTAATGAGTATTGTCTTTCAACTGTGGCCTGTACCCTATAATCCAATCTATTTGAGCAATGCCCAGAAGGGGSATGTAATAATAATAAAATTTTCTGCAGAATCTGCTGCAGCTAATGTACATTGTCTAATGTGCAAGCATTTTCAACAGCAGTCTGTTCACAGTTAAAGTTTACTTTTTGCAATTCCTTCTGTTGCATCAGTATCAGTAAAACTGATGTTCTGCATTTTCATATGCTTGTAAAGCCGTATTGTCTCCAGCAAGTTTCTGTAATTTTGCCTGTTTAAAGTAATTTTGCTGTAGTGTTCTTGGTTATTACATGAACGAAAATACTTTCCACCTAAGATACTGCCTAGATTTGGATTACAGATATCATCTGGGGTTGTGTTATTTTTTTCAGTAGGCTTTACATTTGTGCTAGTTAATTTTAGCCCTAATGAACTTGTAGTTCTGCAGCACAAAAATTCCTATGTAGTTATCATGTTTGTATCWCAATTTTTTTTTCTTTAGTGTGATATTTTTATCATAGGAGGGACTTACATAGTGTGTAAAAACCTCACTTTTCTCCATTAGCATTTTATTCCCAACACAGTAAAATTCTTTCCTATTGCTAGGAACTCTGGATGCTGTCATGCAATTTGTAAATTAGAATAACTTAATCTTCAGTACCTTTGACACTTTAACAGTAAGTTAGCACAATCTACAGAAGCAAGTTGTTTTAAACAAGATTTTTTTCTGTGTACTTCTGTAATGGAACAACATAAATAATACAGGTGTAGCTCCCTCTCAGAGGCTTGACAGACTGTCACTATCTGGGAAGGCTAGTACTGTTTGTTAATATGCTGAGGAAGACCTGAAGTGGCTTCATATGATCGGAATTCCCCATGGTTTTGAGCACTTGTAGTCTCAAAAGGAAATAAATGAATTGTTTCTGGATGGCAGCTTGTGTTGAATGGCTTGCAGAGGCTTGGTGCTCTACCTGTCTCTTCTTGACCTCTCATGTTTCCACAATTCCCTAGATGCAAGACTTTGTCTTGTTATATTGCTATCTTCTGGGATTGAATTCCCTAAACTTCATTTTCTCGATGCTCCCAAGTTGTCTTTGTTGGATGAAGCTGTGTTCAGTCTTCTGAGCTGCAAAAGGTACTAAAGGTTTCCACCTACAGGGATGCTAAAAAAAGAAATGGGACAAAAAGAAATGATACAAAAGGAAGTCATAGAGGATGTCTATTTGTCTAGCTAAGGAAAATGTGAAATGATCTTAATTCTTCTGCAGGAAACAGTTACTCAGCTCTTCATCTGGCCTCCCTGGCATACTCCTGCTATACTTAGGTGCCTGGGAAGGCCTTTCTTGTGCACTTTCTTACCACAGGGCATGTGGAGAAAAGACAGACTGATGTAGCTGTTGAATAAGCAGCTGTATTCATATGAATAGCTAGAAGTTACATTTTCAATTTCTGTGTAAATAAAATCGTGAAAGGGGAATAATCCTCTAGATCCTTGAGCAGAACTGTAGTCACCTGAACATCATAATTCAGCTGGTGAAGTTACTTGTATGAATTGTGTGCCAGTCAGAGGGCTTAGAGATTTGAGTTGAATCCTGATTTTAATTCTGAACAGATGGTTTTGAAGACTGGCTTTCAAATGATGTTTAAGTTAATTCTTGAAAATAAATCCTTACATGGAAGYACAAAAGCAATTTTAGCATATAAATTTCCAAATGTAAATGATGTAATATCCAAATCCTATGACTTTTTATGTCAGTTTTCACTTTTTTTCTACTGTTGGAACTTACTTTCCTGTTTTAAAAGGAAGCAGGATATATTTACATAGTTTTAATATAAATTTTAAATACAGCAATTACCTGTATGTGAATATTTTACACTTACAGCATATGTAATCTACCTTAAAGTACGTTGTTTGGCTTTCAGAACGGTTTTGTTTAGTTTTTCATACATTTCAAACTTGAGATGGGTTTCCAATTTAAGATATCTGTATCTGAGATATGTATTTGTATGAGAATTTAGAAAWTTCCTTTATATTTTAAGATACTAAAAAGCCTGTAGAATGTTACAAGTCTAGTCSACTCCTGAAAAAAAAGTCTAAATTGAGAAATTAAGTTAATGCCTCATTAGGCTTTTGGTAAGGAGCACTTGCTATTTCTCTCTTGATAAAAATTACATTTRTTTTTGTGTCTTTCAAGGTTTTTGTTTGTTTGTTAGGGTTTTTTTTTAACTGTTTTTTTTTTCCCATGACTAGAAAGAGAGAAGTATTTGAAAGTATTGGAGAGAAATATTTGAAAGCAAATGATTAGTTAATCATCCAGATCAAGGACTACTTTAGGAGTTATTAATAAAAGTATCTATGTATCAGTAGAAAGTTAGATAGTGTACAAGGTCTAGTTAGAGGTCTTGGAGACAGTGGTGTGATGGGTCGGCTTGGCTGATGTTTTGGGGATTACTTGTTACTGAGTTAACAAGGTTAGTTTTCCTGTCCTGTTACATAATAAAATAGAACTAAACTCTGTACTTTCTTGTTCTCTATATTGCAAAAAAGAATTGTGAAAAAATACGGTTTGGTTTTTTTTTTTTTTTTTTTTTTTTTTTTAAAAAGCAGTACTATTATTTTTAAAAAATGCTTAAGATAAAACATATCAGACTTGTTGAAATATTCCTCCTGTCTTACTTTCCCCCTCCTTCCTGTTGCTTGACTTCCAAGGTAACATCTTTCTCCTGATTAACCATCATTTTCCAACAAGGAACTATTTTAGCAGAATCTTTTAAAGGGRATCTAATGGCAAATACGGCTAAAATTTTAGTATTACCTAATCAGTGTGAAAAGCAATTCTAGATCATGTGCACAACATAATTCCAATGTGACAATTATAAATATTACCAACCTTCTAATGCAAATTAATTTACAGTTGTTTATTTGACATGGAGAGGAAACTATCTTTAATGACCTTACTCATTAAATGCAAAAAAATCTGATGCATTTAGTGAAAACTGCAGGTCTGTTTTATTCCTGCTGGTACCATAGTTTTGTGAAAGAGTGAACAAAATCCATTTTGTTCTCATGAATCTACTGCCTGATTTTTCTCTGAGCTCTGAATGTTTGYATTCTGTCTTCATTTACTCCTTTACAAGCTCATTGAATTTTATTAGTTATCACTGCAAGCTAAATGAAATACAAGTAGTTGCACAGCTGCAGTGATATTAGTCTGAACTGCCTCATCATCCTTACGTGCAGTAATACGGAAACAGGAAAAAATGAGCTTGATTATAGATCTCAGGAACTTTGCCAAAACCAATATACAAGTGATTCCCTCAAAATGGAATCATTTTGCACTAGGAATCTTAAGAACAAAAAAAAAAAAAATAAAACCTGGGGAATAAAACCAAACCAAACAAACCAAGATAAGATAGTCTCTAATTCTCTGATGCTGAGCATTCTTTGTCTTCTGAAGTCAATGTGAAGTGTGGGCTCCCACTGTTTTCTAAAAATTGGACCAATATGCAGAAAGTTTTGTTCGTATTTAAGTTACCTTACTATAACAGAAGGGTATCCTGATGCAGTGTAGTTCAGTTTCTCTCATTGTGGCAGAAACAGCTATGGCTGAATATTGATAGTGGTTATCATAATAAAACCATTTATTTTTGTGTGCATAGAAGTATATATTTTATACTTCCAGAATGAGCACCTTTGTAYTCTGCAGTTAGGTAATTTCACAGTATTACAGCAGGCATGAAGACTGGAGTGAGGGAACATCTCTCTAGTGGGGTTATACCTGTTGAACTTCTGCTTGTAATTCATATTTAGGGCAATGTGTGTTTGTTTTGTAAATACTGTTTTCTGTGGTTCCTACTCTGTAGGTTCACAAAAACTATGCCTTGAAGATTTCAAGCTGATTTGGCCTGAGATTTTTCCCAGTGGTGCAGGTTGGCTTAAGGAGTGYAGATCAAGGCAGTGCTGTAAAGCAGAATTGGGAGCAGCATCTGTCTCTTGAGAATGGAGGTGTGGAGTTCTTGAAAAAACTCACTGTGTGCTCTCACATGTGCAGTRTGGCTGTGCTGCCTTGTGTACAAACCTTGTTACTCCAACACAAGTCATGAAGGCACAGTGCAGGTTAGGGCTTTGCAAACAGATGATGGAAACATGAAATGGAAAGTGTACATGAAATGGAAAGGGAAGCTGTGGGACTGGGTATATGTCATTAAATACCTTCAGCTTGTATAGTCAGGAAGGACTGTATTGTCTGTATAAACACGAAAGCTTATAAGATGTTTTTAGCATAAAGCCAGCCTCACTTGAAGGTAATGACAACCTATTTTGCAGTAGTACATCATACCTTGCCTTTATTCCAAAAGTTTAAGGTTTTATAATCAGCTTTATAGTCAGAAAGGCTGAGAGGTCTTTAAAATATAGTTTTAAAAGTAGTTATTCAAGATATATTTTGGATTTCTGCATTGGACTCCCCAGAGTGCTACTAAGGATCAAATCTCACATGATCATTTGTGAATTTACTTGTAAAGAAAGAATCTGTAATGGTTTATTGCTTGCCTTTTGGTTTTTATTTCCAAGGTTTCTTTGGTACTTTCAAAGGATTGAAGGAAAAAATACCATCCATCCAGATCTTTTCAGTATTTTGTTATGGGTTATTTTGGTTTTTTATTTATTTATACTTCATCTGCTTAGTGTCAGTTTCAGTGAAACAAATAAATATAATAATAAAAAAGAGGCCTTTTGCAGTAACATCTAAATATTTTAGCTTTGCTCTTAGAGAAACATGCAAGTTCATGTTATATTTCCTGATTTGATTGCAGTGTTTTATGTTCTTTCTTTACGTTGTTTATGAGGTGCCTGTATACCCTCAAAGTAAATCTGTCAGCAATTTTAAAAAATGCTTTCCTTTTACCTGTCAAATTTTAAAAAGGTGAAAGCTTTCAGTTGCTAAAATAAAYCTTTTTTTGTTTGTTTTGTTAGAATAAGAAATTATCCCATTTTAGGAAAAAAGTTGTTGCGTTCCCTTGCTTRTAGAGTGGGGAAAATGTATTAATACTTGGGTATATAAATAAAAAWTGAAGTTTACACAGATGATGTGCTTTTTTCTCAAGAGGGGAAAAGTATTGTTTTGCCCCTTCTTTTTGTTAAAATTTGGAATTTTACTCTTTTTAAAAGGTCTTTGAGTAAAGACATGGTTGGTGCTTCAATTCCTGTGGGAATACATGCTACAGTGCTCAACTCTGCTTGCAGAAGCCATTCCCTCTGGCTGTTGCTGACACACTGTGTGACAGTAAATGGTTTAACACTGAGAAACAGCAAAACAGTGGCATGAGCTGGTGACTTGGTGTTGCACTGAGGGTTGCACTTCCTGTTTTCCCAATATTACCAACAGCACCATCTCTTCTTTGGCCAAACKGTAAGGAACAGCCCTTCTTTATCCTGAGAGATCAATACACTGCTGGCTGTCTGCAGGATAAGGAGCATTGAAATGTTTTGACATGAACTTGTTGGTACCAATAAGTTTTAAAATATGGTTAAGAAATCTCCGTGGTTTAGTTCATCATTCACAAGTAGTAGTTTTTTGCAAATGCTGAAACCAGTATATGGAAACACCCAATTTAATCTTTTGTTGGAAGAAATATTTTTATGTCTCTCTTCTGTTACATCAAGCTGTGGAGAGAATGTGAACATTTTAACTTCAAAGTATTTCTTTAAACTTATTTTGAAAAGTGACCGTGTTTTCAGTGGCACTGATAAGTTGTTATGCCTTGTAATGAGAGAAACTTTTACTTCTGACTCCAGCAAGGTTATTCATTGTAGGAAAGGGAGGCAGGACGGGCTCGTGCCTTGTGCCACTGTAGTGGTATCTACAGAAACAAGACTGTAAAGGTTTCTTTTTCTGTATCGTGGTGGAGAGCATCAGCTTCCTCAGATAGGATTTTTAGAGCCAAGCATGTGACCATTCCTAGATAGGCCAAGGAAATTCCTTTTATTTTAGATTGTTTGGTTTTGTTTAATCTTTCAGATTTTGAACATAGGAATTTCCTTATTCATGTTTTAAAATAAATATACACAATTTTTAAAATGAAAAATTAGATTTCCTTGCTCACTACCATAGAATAAAGAAGCTTCAGGAAATATGGCACAGAATGACCAAAGGCTATCTTTTTTACCTACGTTTTGTTGCAGGTAGGGACAAAGTATGAGAAAAATTTGCTGTGTCCCTTCAGGAACAATAACAGTAGGATTTCTTATTAGAATTCTGAAGTGCAAGGGAAATAATTCTTCCTGACAGGATTTTTTCAAACTAAGAAATAGGCTATAAAGTTGTCTAAACTTAGCTAATTTTTCTCAAGTGTTAGAATTCCTAGAATAACTGCCTGCATTTATGATGATTGACATACCAAATAAGCAGGTACTATATAGTCAATCTGTGAATGTGTGTGTTTATTAAAATTATTTCTTTGAAGTAGAGGTTGAGTGTTGTTGAGATGTAAGTAAACTGCTCTTGGATTCATTTAAGAGTCACAATACTAATAGATTGTACAGAGGTAAACACACAGAAAAGTTTCATTTATCTACATTAAATACAAAGGATAAAATTCCCCTCTATTTCAGTTTAAAGTATGAGAGTAAATTACAAAGAATTAGTAAATCTTTGTCAGAAGTAATACTTATTTTTTCCTGTTTATGAAATACTTTTACAATAAAATAATTAAGCTCATAATAAGAAATAATTCCTTGTTTGGTTTCAAATAAGTCTACCCAACCCTTAGCTCAGTTAAAGTGTTTTTATGCATACTGCATATTTTTTGAATTACAATCATTTCAATGGAAAAATAATACAAAGCAAATTTACYGTGTTTGTTTGTGGAAGTTTCTCAAACATTGAGAGCAAAAAAAGATGAAACAGCCCCTGAAGCCATTGGTATTTTAAGTTGTTTTCAAGTGTCTCCATTACTTTTTGGTGCTCCTAGTAAGCATGTTCTTCAGCATAGTGAGTGAAAGAATATTTTTTCCAGCCCCTATCCTCATATTTTTATCACTGACTTAAATATTTGTATCAGCAGAACACTGTCAATGACACCATTGCTTTAAAAACACAGTAAATAACACTTCAAAAGTCAGGTAGTCAGGTAGAGTGATATCCCAGTGTTGTAAATTCTTGAAGTGCAGAATCCATGGTGCAGAAACTTGGACCCCAAAGCTGTGAGCGATGGTGTGTATGAAATATGGTTTTGGCTTCTGAGAAACATAAGAATGAGGCATTATTGCTTCCATTCCTTTATTATAGAGTCTATTAATTTTAACACTATTCTTGTGAGTTGGGTCAAGTTGTATATTTTTGTGTTGTTGTTTTGATTTTGSTTTTGATTTTGATCTTGATATTGGCCTACCAAATTCATGCTTGTGAGTAAATAAATGACCTGTGTATGTAAATAAATGAGTGGTGGGACATACTGAAACRAGTTGTTTTGAGCATCTAGCTCAAAATCACTAGAGGTCAATAATTGATTTTTGAATGTTTTGGGAAATCCAGTCTTTTTTATAGTAGTAGTAGCAGTATGTAGCAACAGGGCATCAAACTCTTAGGTTGAGGAACTTTTTTTACAATTTCCAGGGAGCCGTGTAAAGCAAAATATAAAGTCTAACTCTTGAATGTTTCTGATCAATCCCTTCCTCTCCCCTAATGGTTTAAATAGTTCAAAAGATAATTTTGGTCTTGCACTTCATGGTCTATAAGTCTCTGAGAGATTTTAGCTTGCCATTTTTATCATTCCCAAAATTACTATGTCTACAAAAGAGTTCTTTTTTTTTTATTTGGTCTGGGTTTTTGTTTGTTGGGGGTTTTTTTGTTTGTTTGTTTTTTTTTTGTTTTGTTTTGTTTTGTTTTTTAGTTACAATTACAAGGGAAGTCTTTTAAGATCCTGTTGGAAATAAATTAAACCAACACTCAGTAACCTGACAACATTCACTGCCCCTACCAGAAAATTTGATTTAGAGTGTAATTTCCAATTAAACTAATATTTAATTTGCTGTCAAAGCTACATTAAATAACAGTCTTATTACAAATGCTGACAGGCCAACTTAGGTACAGGTTTTAATCTGCTTTTCTGCATAACATTGTACTTGTGCACAAATCTCAAAATTGAATAAAGTGTCAAAAATAGTGGAATTTTACATGGACAGAAAATCAAAATATCTTGATACCTGTTCAGCATAGACTAGAAAATAATTCAACAAGCTGAAAATGGGTGCAGGTAGTTTTGGTGATGTMATTTTACTGATGTTTTATGGGGAATGATACACCTTAACCTGTCCAAATTTCAGATGCACATAAAGAGGAGGGGACTTTTTGAGTGTCACCAGAATGAAAGTAATTGAATAGTTGTTAAATTCAAAGTCAGCTTTTTTCAGCTTAAAAGCAATTTGTGTTCCATTAGCTGGTGTTTTACTCCAGTGACCCAAACACATGTGAAGGTGGTACTTGGTAGTAGTAGCAGGAAGATTCTCACTGAGACAGGAGAGTGTTCAATAGTCCTGTTGTTTTTGAACCTGTTCCAGTTCTGTGCTAGKAAATGAATAAAGGAGCTGTCACCAGAAATGCACCCTGTGGTGTGGTGCTCCATTACTCCTAAAATAGTCCTCTAAAGAGACATGCACAAATAACTCTGAGCTGCATTAAGTTTCACTGAATGCTGAGTGGATATGCACTTTCATCTGAACTTATACGTATGAAAATATGTGTAAACATCAAGGATGATACAGTAGAATGTCCAGGATTTGATCCTTCATGTCATCACACTCAGCAAGACATACTGAGGTATAAAGATTTTCCTTGTTCAAAGAAGTCATTACAAAAATAACAGAATGCAAAATTTCTGAGTGAGAGAGGAGGAAGAATTTATTGGGGGTGCAAAATGTAGTATTTTTTATTGTAAAAAAATGTCATAATCCACTTTTTTTTGGTGTGGGGTAAATGCACCAATTAKCACAGGAGTGTCTCAAATTCCTTTTAGCAAGAAAACCATGTCTAATAAAAATATTGGGTGTGTAAGAATGAACATTGTAATATTATGGTTTTGCCATATAGTATTTCTGATGACAGGATAGGGATTGAAGTGAAAACTACTTCCAGCTGAAGTCTATGGTCATGTCATAGTTAGAAGTGATCATTAAAGAGTAATTTTCTTGTAATACAAYGTAAATTATACAAGCAAGCTGATATTTTATTTTGATGAATGATGWAGTTTGCAATTTCTGTTTACCCAGACACAGCCAGCTCTGCAGGTAGCTGAGACTGAGAGGATGTGAAATTCTCACTGTCACCTCATTCTTAATTAGTGCCTTGATCCCATGTGATCCCTGTAGAGTAAACACTGAAATTTCACAAGTTTTCACTTAATTCGTTCCTGCCTGAAAATTCATATAATCTCATTTTTCAAATAAATTACATAAGTTAGTTCTTCACTTCGTGTTCTACTTACTGTATGGGAAGGCTTCACATTTTTCACATGTTCTTATTCACTAGAACCTTTTTCAARTTACTGTATTTACTCAAGAAAAACAGATCACCGTCTGCCATCACCTCTAGTTGTTCCCTGTTAATGTAACCATAAAAATATAGCTATTTACTCTGGCAGTAAAGACTTATGTATTTAAGCCTAGGTACATTCTCTGTTCTTTCTACTTTTATACCCTTTCCTCAGAAAATACTTTGGAGCATGTGGTTTTCCCTAATACAGTCAGCTTCCTATTACCTGTGACACGGTGGGAATGCCCTGTGTCAGGGTGCCCTTGGAAATGCAGCTGTTCCCTGGAACACTTGCAGAAATCAACATCAGGAAATCTTAAACACACACACACACATACACATCCTGGCGGCTCAACAAGAGTAGGGTATCCCATATGCAAAATGTAGTGTGTTAAACAAGACAGATGGATGGATTGAGTAACTCTGAGGTACTTCCTACCAGAGTTTGTGTAGAAAGCTCTACASTGCTCTGTGAACCAGAAAAGTTTGTTTGCTCACATATGGCTTTTCAACTTGAAGAGTTCCCTTTAAGCAATGAGATGGTTCTGGTAAATCTCTGTGGACATGAGCTTTGGGTTCATCATTCAAGTACCTGACTTGTTAATTAAGACTCAGCTTGGGTATAAGTCCCCTTGTTGGCTCTGTTTCAGTGTTGGCCATACTGGRGCAGAGCTAATCTTTATAGAGGGACATTCAAGAAAGTCAACACCTTGTTCTTGTTTCTCATGGATCTCTGCTAAGASCTGCTTGTCTTAGTGTGCTGATGGACACGCTTAAACCTGCCATAGAAACCTGGGATTACTCAGTAAGGCGCTTCCTATCTTTGCAGTTTTAAAATCTAAACATGTTCATATCTCCAAAAAGAAATAGCTGCCAATCTCACCTGAGTGTCKGGTGGTTCATGATGCGTTGCCGGGAATCAGAAGAAGATTTGCATTTCTGTAGCTTACAGCCAAAAAGCTCAGACACTGCTTAAATAGTTTTTGAAAGTCTGGAAGACAGTGCTAATAAGGAAATGTCATTTTGAAATGCAGTTTTCATTACCTAACCCATAGATTTTTTAAATGCTTGCAACTTCAARTGCTTTTCAGGGGCTGAAATTATTCCAGACTGTTTCAACTTGAGGTCATTAATATTTTTTTTAAGGGAAAGAAAATAAATGAGCACCAAACTTCTTTAATTCTAATTAAGAAGAGATTTTTTTTTTCAGTGCTACAAAGATAACACTTGTGTTTAAACCTTCCTTGTTTCATAGACTCTGTAAGCCTTTGAGCAGTCATCTTCTCATAAAGAAAACTGTTGCAATAACTCTGGGCCTTTCCCTGTAAAACACTGTACTTTATGAGATATTAACTCTATAACTATTACATTGATTTGTATGTAAAGGGAACATTGCTGAAATATTTTTTGTGGAAAGCAGTTGAACCTAAAATACCAGTACAAAATTGAACTGTGAGTGGTAGTTCCATAAAATTTGAACTGTTTCATTAAAAAGTAATTTGTTGTATAAGAAGTTGTACTCAGATAGTTAGACTTGTAATGGATACAAGTTTAATTTACTCGCTGAGACTCATTTATCTAGGAAGGAGTGGTAGAAAGGCAAAAGCTATGATTATTTGTAAAATTATATTCACTGAATATTTATGAAGTTGTTCCTTCTAGACTGTTGAAAAATTAGCTGTTTAAAATTGTTGCATCGTAATTATATAGTATCCTACATATCAGGAGGATATAGTATGGTATAGTATCATGCATATCATATAGTATCCTACATATCATTTTCAAATGAAACAGTCATTTCAACACTTACCTCTTTCAAGGATTTAAAACACAACCCATAGACTCTCACACTTTGAGTTAAAGCTAGAAGAGTTGAGCTTTTTTTTTTACTCAGGTTTGCTTCATTTTAAACAATATTTCGTTACTTCTTAGCTTTGWTTTGTTTGTTAGGAGAATGCTGTATGGATATACCTCTATTTCTACTGTCAGAATAAGGCAACAACATAACAAGCAAATGTACGTGGAAGTTTTCTCTCAAATTATTTTTTTACTCTTCAGACATAGGTGTCCTTTTCCTTAAAAATCCTTAGCAATGAGGTGAAAGTTCAGTGAGSTCCTTAAGTGACACACTGGAGAAGTACAAATGTTGTGGTGGTGGATGGCATCGTGTGTACGACGGGAGGGATTGTGTAGGCTGCAAACAGTRTAAGCATAAGCAGATTATTTTCTTTATATAGAGTAAGCTGGGCATTTCAGTCATTATTTCAGTGCAGCTTTCTAGTAAAACTGTGTAAGTTTGGAAACAGTCTCTGGAGGAGGGGAACAGTGCTGGCAATGAGACATGTATCTTGGATGCCAAATTTCTGAGTATACAAGTAATTGAATTTGGTTTGCAAAGACAATAGATGGCACTGACAAATTCAAGTATGCTCTAACCATGTATCTTGTAATTAATCAGAGTAGTGCAGGTATTTCTTTCAGGAGGCTGTGAGCACATAGAGCAGATGTGAGGATTGTAGCCAGGCGCTGTGGCATCACCCTCACCGTGACTTACAAGGATAATAAACAATTGCAAAGGGCTTCTCCTCACTTTTCTGCACTGCTGTGGGAGTGGCTGAAGATGGATTCTTTCAGCTTAACTACTTAATGAGTCTGGTGAATGAAATCACAGTTTTCATTTCAGCCTTAACAGCTTAAGGCATCTGTGGGGAAAAGTAATTTTAAGCATCTAACTCTTAAGTTTAAGCTGATTAACTATGCTTCTCCACTCCCTAATCGCTCATCCCTTTCAACATATAGGCCATCACTTTTACCTTTTCCCTCACCCACGATATTTTAAAGTCATTTTAGAAGCTGATTCTACACAAACGGTGCCATTTTTTTCTTTTGTGTTTCTTTAGTCCTATGTGTGTATATCAAACCATGTATTATGTGGACATTGAGTTCAGCTTATGTGTTAAATTGTGCTCTCCTATTTACCATGTCTTCAGCTGTTCACTCTCAACCAAAATGTAGGACTTGTTTATCTTTCTTACCATTTCTTTCAGTTCAGTAAATCCTCAGAGGATTATGATTGTCATATGGCAACAGAGTAAAGAAAGGCAAAGAGAGGTAGTGAAGTCTTAGTCAGATAGGGAAGCGGGAGTAGAGCTKAAATGCAAATCTGCATACAGCTGCACCCCACTGGTTTGTAGCCCATATTTCTTTGTTGGAAGCTCATTCCTTATAGTACCTGTATCATGTTAGTGTCTAAAATATGTAAGTAGGAATTAGAATGTGATAAGAGTCTTCAAGCAAAATAAAACAACACAGACCTCCAAATCCAATTAACAWGTATAAAACCAACCCAAAACCCAATGAAAATAGATTTTAAAAAGTCTCTCTTCCTCCTTTCCCTCTTTCTGCCTCCTTCTGTCCCTTCCTTCACCATCTCCCTCCTAAATTTGGATCACTGAGACAACTCTTTTGAATTTTAGTAAGCATGCAATTTTTAGAAGACTTATAAATCCTTCTTAAATTTCATCTTGATTCTGCTAATGACAGAGGAACAAAGGGTTCTCAGAGGGATGSGACTCTGTGTGTATCTAGATAAAATATCTAGATATGTAGAAAATACAAAGGCTTGTTCAGTTGTGTGATTGCACATCACCTTTCCCAGTGGTGGGGACACCCGTCTCAAGTAAAAGAGTCCTGCCTCTTTTCCATGTTTTATCCAAGTCTCCATCCAGAGTGCCTCTCAGTGCATCTTGTGCTCTGCTCAGAGGAGCAGGGTTGGATCCCAGGACTGATCACACCCACAGTGCTACAGGGCTGTGTTTCATCATGCGTGGAAGGACAAGGGGAGGAGCTAATAAGGATCCTGTGGCTTTGGAAGATAGGGATGTCAGTTCCAAGTCCCTCGAAGCAGATATGAAAAGGGCTCAAACACAGATWGGTGTGAGACAACTTTCCCTCACCCTCTGATGAACATGAAGACAATTGTATTCACCCTGTACCTTCCCAACAGCTTGCAATCCATTATCCAGCAATCCTTCTGGATCTGAACAGCAGACAGCTCTCAGCATGCTTGGGTGAAGCCCATCATGTCTGACTTGTGGATCAAGATCTCTCAGGTCATTATTGACTCAATCCTCCCTCATGCTTAGTAATTCCTCTCCTTTCCAAACTTTACCTCTGGAAATAGAGAACTGGGAGGCCTTGTTGTTTCTCAGAACGAAGCAAAGAAGGTATCAGTTATCTCATTGTGCATCTGTATCTGCTGTCATTAAATCACCTACCATATTCAACCATGGTCCCACATTTTCCTTGTTTCACTTTTATCAGTAATTTAATGGTTTCTGTTGTATTCAATTTCTTTTGCTCATCTTATCTCTAGTTCAGTTTGGTCTTTCCTAATACTATCCCTGCTTGCCCAGGCAATGTTTTCAAGCTCTTCCTTTGTAGCTTGTCTCTGCTTCCATCTCCTGATGGAGGAGGGAATTTTATTCAGTATATACTTAGTTTTAGTTATGTGAATGCTCACTGCATGTGTGTGAAAACTGGGAAACTGCATATAAATAGAAGCAGTTGCAGCTTGCACTTAAAGATGTGTAGAGAAGACTTCTAYGTGGGCTTTCTCTCATCAGTTTGTACATAACAGTTGGTGAAAAACCATTATTAAATGTCTCTGTAGGAATATGTGATATGCACAATGTGAAATGTTTGCTTACTGTTATCCTTTATGGTCAGCATCACTGGAGATGATTTGGCCCAGTTTATTTATAGATGCAGTACAACAAAGCTGCATTTGACTAGTGCTTTTAGCAGTAATAAAAATATTCAGAATCATAGTTCTATTCTCTTTGGAACTCACTCTTTGGATAACTATCTTGGAGAAAAATACGTCTTTCATTTCTTTCTTGTATTAATGGGCAGGGAAGTTAATGCTTTAGGTATAGACATTGATTTGGAAATTTTACATAAACTAAAGATATTTCAGAAAGAGAGATACATTAGCAAAGTTGTATGGAAAATACAATTTTTTTAACCACTTGAAGCTAAGCCACAAGTCTTTTATATATTGTATGATCACTGAATCTTAAATATAGACTATACTAAAAAGGAAAAAGAAACATGGAAAAGTATCAGTTATGTGCATCTGTAGGTGTTTTGTGTAGTAACTTCTCTGATGTTTCTGCCTACCATGTTAGCAACATATTTATCTGAAAGAATGAGCAGTTACTGTGTTCCAAATATTTATTATTAATCTAAACAATGTTCAATTATTATCTTGTKATATTCAGTATGATTACAGTTACAATCCACATGATGATCAAATGTTTTCTTTTAATAGTGTCTTGTTGCTCCCCACTCACAACAGAGACAGTATGTTGTTTATTTGTTATGAAATACAGATGACAATAAGTGTTACTGAATATTCCAGAATTCGTAGTTTAAAGGGGAGTTGTGTAGTAATGTAGTAATTTAGAAGAGTTATTCAGTGAATCAGATGAAGCCCTTTACATATGGCAAGATATAAATCTTATTTATATACATGAAGTTTCAGCTATTTATGTCTTTTCTARAATTAGGTCAGCCATATTATGATAAGGAAATGTACACTTAGGGCACTCGTGTAACTTTAACAGCCCTACCACCAATGCCCACACAACCTTAAGTGCTTTATCGCAGCTGCTTTCCAAAGGCACACTTCAATTTCACTGAAATCTTCAGGGCAGAATATATTTGAACACAGAAATAATTCTATTTTTGCATAGCAAAGCTTGTATCAGACTTAGAAGTTGMATGTTACATAACTGAAAACATTTTTTTAAGTCACTAACATCCRTACTTCTTAAAAGCTATCCTGCTTTATGCTTTTCAATACAGATTTGGAAACGTGACTGTACATTTTTATCTGCAGGTATCAGTGCTAGGTGTTTCCTTCCAGCACAGTTTGGGACACATGACCAGAGTACTGCAGCAGTGGAATAGACATTGTAAAAGAAAGGGCAAAGGCTTGGTCACACATTCCAGAGGTGTGCCTCTTGCCTCTCAAATGTCATCCAGGTGTCAATTTGAGGAAATAGATAACCTGAAGAGTGGCAGCATGATACCAAATGGTTCCAAAATCCTGTGTTCCTGCTGGTAGCCTTTAGCAGCTACACTGCTGAGCAGACAAGTGTATGTCACAGTCTATTCTTAAAAATATTAATTGCAGGAGTGGACATAAAGGCAAGGAAGTGTGAAGGYAGATCCTTGCTATTCCCATTGGATTTACTTGTAATAATTTTAGAGCTGCACTGCATATGCAAATATTCTTGAAGTGTGAGCATCTCTACATGTCAGCTGTAGAATGCCTTAAATCCAGTTGATAATTGATTCATCTGAATTATATCATATCATGGAGAAACAAGACCACTTTATTTCTGTGCTGTCAAACTCTGTACCATTAAAAAACCTGAGAAAATCATTCCTATTTTTGAAGGAAAAAAAAAAGAAAAAATCTAGATTTGTTGTCCTGGTGATTTTTAAAGTTTMTTCATGACTATTTTTGTTATTCTGTTAGAATGCAGAGTGCAGGTCTGACCTCACAAGATTCCCTTTTAAATTCCCAATACATGAAGTATAATGTTGGTTTGTAAACTGGTCATTTCTCTCTTAACACACCCAAATTAATATTTTTTCTTTGGTTTTACACATTTCTGCTAAAACTTACTGTCTAGTCTACACACAGATGAAGCTTGCATGAGGGGTTATCTGCTTTTATTTTCTAAGTTTTCTTCATATGTTTTGCTAATGAGGAAATACAAGTGCTTTACGTATAATAGTCAGAAGTAGCTTGGATATTCAAAGTAATGCAACTACTTGTATAAAAGCAAAATGGAATATTCRTGTAACTGAGAACATAGTTTTGCAAAAACTGAAGGAAAACAGGGAATTTCAAAATATGTTTTCTAAAAGCCTGTTCCTCTGTGTAGAGATTTTAATATTTGCATCAAGAAAGRGGTACATTGGTTTTGGTTAGTGAAYACTCTAAAATTTTTGATGYTAGCGGATACGGCAAGTGCTCCATATTTTAAAAGCAGCTRTGTACTCAGTGAATGAGTAAAGATCTACAAGCCTAAATTCAGACATCAACCTCTGGAAATTCTGGATGAAGATAATAATGATTCTTCTTGAATCCTGTGATCTTTGTGTGTCTAGAAGCATGTTCTGATAAAACATACTCTTCAGATCCCACATAGACCTCTAGTTTCAGATTCACCAGCCAAATAAATACCTCTTGTACGGATATTCCCTGGCTTTTCTTCCAGTTTCTGAATCCCTGCCCGGCCACTGAGCCTTCCACTGGGGGAAATCAGCTGTTACTGAAAGAGGTTATATTTGTAATTTATATATAGATTTTTTAGTTTAATTGCAGAAGAGTGGTAAAACCAAACAAAAACATTTGATTTAAAAAAAAAATACCCACACAATTTGTTATTTTGACAGATTCCTGTTATGAAAATGTCTCCATACCAATTCAGTACAGATTAGACCAAAATTAAACTATAYAAAACCAAGATACATTATTGAAAGTATTCACAGAGGAATTAAATTTTTTATTAAGAAGATACAACATAACATATTGTGTAGGAAGTTTTCATTTCATGTCTTGATCCAGTCATTTAAATCAGTCAAAGAACACTCTCTTTACCCATCTCCAAAAGCAGTTCTGAACTATGTTAGGTAAATGCTTCTGCAGCCTTGTTGTGGATAGCAGCTTGACCTTGGATCTCAACAACTGTATTTCCATCTTCTGTGGGGGAAAAGAGGATGTGAAATATGTGYCAGAGAGTGGCAGTGAGTAATTGTTTGGAGTAGAATTGTATTAAAGAGTAAAACCTAACCTCTGTAGCACTGACTGAGATTTAATTGTGTGAGGAAACAAGATAAATGGTAATGAAGAGGAAGTGTTAATCTGGTSTATTGTGTTTTTTCCTCACCAGTCATTATTTTTGATTTTTTTTTTTTTATTTTAATATGGTTTAATTTACCTCATGACTTTACTCCTTCCACTGAGGAGTTTTGTTTTTCAGTACAGATTGTTTTGTGGCCAAAAAGGAATACCCACATTCTCAGCTGGAAAGTTTAAGTGACCTTTGCTTCAGTGTTTTGCCTAAAACATTAAAGGCTGAGAAATCAGATCCTGAGGATGCTTAGAGCCTGAATGCCTGTTCTCTTCCTCTGTTTGAATGTGATAAATTTCCTTCATATACAGGGCTTCAAATGGAGGTTATTTGAGGTAAACAGTGGAAAAATATGTGTGCAGATATACTAGTATGTCTACTGTTGATGACACTRGATATTTCTGTAGGGAATACTCTTAAGTGAGTTATCTTACTAGTCTTTGTGTTAAAGATTTAAAATAGTTCCATATTTTCTGGTTTCTGGTAGATTTTGTATTCATCTTGTAATGAAAACATGAGGGTTRTTTAAGGTTTTTTGTTTATACAAGACAARCSTTTAACTGAACCAGGAAATGAAATMATGTATCTATATTGTGCTYTTTGTGTTTTGGTTAGGCATGTAATCTTCTTGCTTTGTTAATGAATTTGTTTAGAAGCCTCACTGAATATCCACTCAATATTATTTAGATTTCATTTTATGAACTTACATTAGCAATGCTGTACTTAAGACCACATTGGAGTTGACATTATATCAAGTTTTGACATCATAGTATCTAGTTATGTAAAGTTTATTGTAGCTGAACTGTGTTTTGTTTTGCARCWTAAAAGTGATTTTTAAACTATTTGKAYATCTTAGATTAATCAGAAATTATTTTGGTCAGCKCTCCCTAGATAAATTAATAGCTTTAGTATTTTTTTCTAAAGATTCAGAATTGGTGCTGGGAAGCTGTAATACAATTAGTTTTGAACCTTGGTTGAAAAAGTAATTTCCATTGCTTCATTCACTTGTCTTAGAAATGGTTTCTCAATGTCCTTGGTTTAAAAGRTGCAAATCTTCCACCTTTGAAAATTTGCACAAGTGTGTCTTTCTTAATTTTTCTGGTTTTATTTGTTGTGAGTATTAGTTGCTGTCACTGTTTGCCTGTAATGATATAATCATGGTGAGTACTATTTTCCTGAGAGGCTCTCTAATTTAAGGAAGATGCCAGACACTTTAGCTTTTTGGTTTCCTAAGCACATTCAGAAAATACCTCAATGATTCCAGAAAATTCTTGCCTATTTACTTTGATGATTAAGATTATRACATTTATATTTAATTATAAGATAACATAATGACTGGGGTTTTGRGGTCCAAGAGCGTGGCACAACAGGTGTGAGGCAGATACAGGTTTGCCACACAGGCTACAGTGATTTTGCCTTTTATTAACACTGTTTGGTACAGCAGATGCTCTTGCATCCTGTGGTAGAGTCCCATCTCTGTGTAAGTACCACATCATATAAACTGAAGCTTTCTATGTGGGATACTCATTGGGAATGAAGATATATTTTTTTAGTTCCTTTAATATATCAATTTGAATCCAGAGTTTATTAGCTACCCGTGGCTTGTCTTTCATCTCCTTCTGCTCAAGATTGTAACAGAGTACAACTGTATGTCTGAAGTAACGAGGCCAATCTACACTGTGTAAACTACACACATTACAAAATATTTCAATAATCTGGTCAAGCTTTTCTTTATGCTTTTGGTGCATTTGGGTCTCCTTTGTGTATAGTCTGACTCTTCTCCTAAATAAAACTCTGTAAAAGGCAGCAGAAAGGAAGAATGGTTTTGTCCCAAAAGCTTTCTGAATGTTCTTTGTTACAGGTCCCCTTTCTGGTGTATTCACAAAAGGTGTGCTCACTAGAAGCAACTCTTTCAGCAAATGTATTGGACTGACTGAACTGTTACACTAATCTACATGCTGCAATATGAGTCACATTTATTTCTGTCACTATGCAATTCAAATATGTGTCCGGAGTAGTTAATCATGAAAGGGCTCAAAGTTGGGGCAGAATATAACAAGATTAGGCTGGTTACTTACCAGCCAAACAAAATCAATAATAGAGGGTCTAATAATCTCTTGAACCCTGTCCGTGTCAAATTGGCTCTGAATTAAAAAGGCCACTATCCTAAGGCACAGCATAATAAAYAAAATAAACTTTGAAACTTGTTTTAGGAAGGAAATAAGATTTTCTTTCTACYTGAATAACTAAAAAGAGAAAGAATRTACCCTATACAGAAGTTCAGAGGAAGCTTCTCAGGAGTCGAACGCTCGATTGGGATACCATGTTCAGTGCAGCCACAGTGCATTTCTCCTGTTACAAAAAGGAATTGCTCTTGACCATTCTGTGTCTTAGAAAAGGTCAGCCAGCAAACAAACAAACAAAAATTGCTTCAACAACCCATGAACTGAACCCTTGATTGTTTAGGGCTCTATTTTCTCAGTTATTGCCCAGTAGAACTCCAATGAAACTTGTGAAGTAAGAGTTACGTTTAACCCCTTTAATAAAAAAAGAGGTCTGTTGAATATACCTGAAGCCTTCCAGTAGAAATAGATTGCTGCAATCCTATTTTGTAGCCCATARAGATGGCATTGTTCTGGGAAATTATGGAACACAGATTGATTTTGTTTGTAACAGAAGTAAAGGAGAATAGAAACCTAACTGTCAGCAATTATCCATAGAATCTGGAGTTAACAAAATGGTAAACATTGATTAAGAAAAAAGACAAAATTTGTATCTGCCTTAAGCTTATATTATAATGGGTACAGAATTTACATAACTGTAGTACTGGTGCATGGAAGAGTCGGGGAAAAAAACCAACCTTGAAAAGTCGTCTTCGTCTGTTCCATTAAAATGAAAATGCTCAGTGTGAAGAAACAGTGAGTGAGTGACCATTTTTTTACCTCTTTTCTTTTGAAAGATGTGTGGTAATTTTGACACTAATTACCTGAACACACTTCAACTTTTTTTTTTTTTTTTTCTCAGATCACAGCATTCTGTTTTAAGAAATGCAAAGATCTGTGTTTTCAGGTGGTCTGCAATTTTTTTTTCCATCCAAGCCTCATGTAGATAGAATTTTTTGGTATTTGTTAAAAATACATCAAACAAAATTATTTTGATRAAGGTGTTCCTTATTTTGCATCTTTGTTAGGTAGCTTGCAGTTGCATTCTTGTTGTTTTGTTTTGTTTTTTCATATAATTTGATTCTCTTCTGGTCTTTTTATAAGCATTAACCTGTTTAGGTCTTGGAGATGTTTGATGGACTGTATTGTCCAACCTAGTTTGGACAATAATTTGGTCATAATTTTCTTCCATTTTTCAGTATATGACTTCTGATCAGGTGACTCAGGACTCTTTGACCTGGGCTTAGATACCTCACATTGTACATGTTCATCTTATGCATTTTGCATAGCTTGACCTCAGAATATCTTCCAAAATTTCACTCCCTCAAATTTCACTGTTAAATYTTYTGAGAGTCAGTTGACACAGATGTTMAAAGCATTTGTGATGCCTGTTCTTGTGCTAGGCTTACATCATTTGCCTGAAGTAATTGCCTTAAGTACTAATTATATTCCTAAATACTTGGAGAGTATTTAATAGACAGTTGCCCCTTGCAAGTATAAGTGCTTCAGATGAAATACTGATTATAAATATTGAAGTCAGCCTTTGACCTATGAGCAGCAATGGGAACCATAAATAGGACATTGTTAGAAGTTACCAAAGCCTTTTATGTATGAAAATTATTGGAAGAACCTGACATAGTAGCAAGGTGAGAAATAGGGTGTGTTGATTTTAATAAAGATACAAGGAACATGTGTCATCTAAGAATGTTAACACATTCAGGAGAGAGCTGAATTCAATTGCAAATGATAAAGTAGACTGATAAGAAYAAGGTAATGAAAAGGCTTCACAATAGAGAAAATCATACCTTTTCAGATCATCTCTAAGCAAAATGTCAAATCAAAGTGGGAGGGAAAATATCTCAGAACCACAGATTTATTAAAATCTACTTATATTATGCAATCTTGAAAACYGTGATTCTCTAAATATGCAAATAGAAAGATTTGGTGGGTGACTTTATAGATGGCTTTAATTTCAGCTTTAGAAGAGAAGGCCTCGATAAAATGACTTAAAAAAACCCCCAAACCTGGGTTTAGGCCTCATGCATAATTGAAAGTAGCTTAGATGTGGTAAAATTTATTAAACCTTTCAGAAATTCTAAATGAAAATAACTATAAAGTTTTGKTGTAATTTTAGCAGGGCTTTGAGAAACTGCTACCAATTGAGTTCTGTAGTTAAGAAAAGAGTCAGCATAAGCCAGGAGTAGCTGGTTTGTATGTTCACTCTACCAAATAAAAAGCAAAATATGTCAGGTTGCCCCCTGCCCACTGTTGAGTGGTAAATCTTGCTGGGGTGTCTTCTTAAAAAAAAACCCTAAACTTTTTAAAACTTTGCAAAATTGATAGGAAGTTCCTTTTCCTTTCATAACTCARTCCAATAATAAGTCACTAGGGATAAGAATGATATTCTAATTCTTCATTTCATAATTAGAATAAGCAGTAAATTCAAGAGGTTGTGTCTTAATTCTGTGGCCAAATTGCATAAGAAAATTGCTTTATTTCTATATATTGGTACAAAGTTTAAAGGTGAAGAAAACCTTTGATTTTTAAGTCTCAARTAATGTGGCTCAATACCAATTTTAAATGTGCCATTTAAAAAGTATGAAGATTAGAACTGATGTGTAAGCTAACTCAAGTATGCCTRCAGCTGCTCTTGCTGCCAGTTTGCTGTTCTGTGCCTTCAAGTGCCTGATCTGAACTCTGCCTAAGCATCACTCCAGGGAAAGTATGTGCTGCAAAAGCTGCAAAGAAACAGAGAAGGTACTGGCTCSTCATCTAATTCCTGGCAGTTTCTAGCAGAGGCAGAAGGGTTCAGTCCTGGTACTGGAAGTGACACTGAGCTGCATCGCACAAGAGGGAAATGTGGCCTTGTGGTGGAATACCAGGTGGCTGCTGCTTCAAGGTGATTCATTTYTGTCACTGTTTGATGGGCCTGAGCCCTGTCTCTGGGAGTTACTGTCACCCATGTCCTGCCAAGATATCCTGCAGAAGGGTATGACTTACAGTGCTTGAGTGGAAAAGCTGCTGGAGCTGAAGGCGAATCTGAAGAGATTTTGTCTTCAATTGACTTCCACYAGCTGAGGACTGGTTTGGATCTGASCARGTGCTGGACATGCTTYCTACTCTTGGAAGCCTCAGTATCTCAGTCTTTAGTGTGGCCTCTACAAGATTTGAAGCCACGTTATTTCCTGGTATCCCATGGTTTCTCCAGGGCTTGGTGCTCTTCTGGTTACTGCTTCTGTTTCAGGAGTTGCCCTGCAGGGTTATTATCCCTGTGCAGCCTTCCTCTCCCCTGTGGCCATTTGCTGTAAACTGTTATCACCTCTGAGAATCACAAAGAAGTGGAGGAGAAGGCACCAACTCTCTATTGACTTCTCCACATATGTTCCCTGAGGTTTTGTGCTTGCATCTGTTCCTTAGCTAGTGAAACCTGGAAAGTTTTCAGTTACYTGTTCATGGTTTCCAATGAATGTCWGGAGGTCTTTTGCTCTTGGAAGTGAAGAACAGCCAAGGCAGACAAAAGTGCTTTCTCCTGCTGATCCCTACAGCATATGAAACAGAATAGGAAGCACAAGAGACACATGGAATACAAGATAGACTGTTCAGGGTATTTCACAGCATCCAGACTTATTTTGGTTTGCTAAATCACACAAGAATTGTGACCCTGGGGAGGGTCAGAATGATAAAATGGAAGCTAAAGAAAGATGAAGTGAATACAAAGCTATTCCCTGAATATGGCAGGGTAGACTAGGATACCCACTGAATATTTTCAGCCTCTAGCAAAATAGTCCTTTCTCTTACCTTTTCCCAGTTTATATTCCACAGATGTTGCTTCTCCAAAGTGCTCAGGGTGCATTGGACTTGGTATGTTTCCTTGGTATAACTATATGCATTATCACTAGGGGAAAAGGATTTATGCTCATGTTATTCTACAGCTTTTAATGTATTTATGAGGACTGTTGGGAAAAAAAAAAAAAAAAAAAAAAAAAAAAAAAAAAAAAACAAAAAAAAAAAAAAAAAAAACAAAAAAAAAACCAAAAGATAAAACCAAACCCTCTATATATCCTAAAACAAAAAACCAAAACTAAACAAAAAAAAACACCCAACTTCTCCCCATCCCCCAAACCCCCAACATCAAAACAGGTTTAAGATATGCATATGCCTGAAAATTTGTCTTCATAGATTTAAAAACAGTGAGGAAATTAAATGCTCCAACCTTAGCTTATTAGTCCCTTGTTGCTAGACATGTCTGAAGGTTAAGTTTGGAGTTTTTTCTCAGAATTTGTTGAAGAATGTGTGTGTATATATATATATATATATATGCATATGTATGTGTGTGTATTTGGGATTTTGTTTGGTTTTGCAGGGTTTTTTTTTTAACAGGAGAAGTTCTGATTTGTTGCTTTTTCATGGTTAATCTTTATCATACCAATAGTAACAGTTGGCTGTTCCCTCAAGTTAAACAATTCTCTAAAGGAAAGAAATGCCTGAAAAGAAAGAACAGAGGACAAGATTATGATTTTACACAAATACRTATTGTGGCAGGGAGGGTACCTGAGTTGAGTGGAAAATATGGTTGTAAAACTTGGGTGAAATAAGAATATAGATCAAAATCCAAGCCAAATTTGAAAAGAAGCTGTAGGTCTTAACAATTCAGCTTTTTGTGGTACATTTACATTTTTTGAGAGTGTTACCAAGATTTGGAAAAGACTGTTAAAAATCTTTTTTGTAAAGGCTTAAGTTTGTGAGAGGAACTTTTGGATTCTGTATTTTATTTGTTGTTGGGGGGCCTTTTTTCCCTCTGTTTCCTTTTCAYCTTTTTCCCCAGAGACAGTACCTAGAGTAATAATTCATTGCTTTGGTGCTTTTAATGGCATGRTTTAAGATTGGCATCTGATAGAGATGCCAGGGCAATGGGCTGCTTTGAGAACTAAACTAGCTCTCTGTTTGCTATTTTAYATTTCCCTTGCAAGGACATCTCTGAAATTCTTGGTGATGTAGGGGAAGTGCAATATCATCTCATTGCCATCAGTTTTATTAATAGCAAATAGTGCATATGGCTACATAGAAGCATTCTGTGGTGAGCCAACCATGCTGCTGCTAAATGGATTGGTTTAGATTATTTTATAAATCCTCCTTTAGGAGCATAAAGAGCAGCTAYTCAGATACCCAGCCAGCTTTCTTAAATATTTTACTTATAATGTTTGCATCATGTCTGCTAAGTAGTATGAAGATAATTCAAGCAATGTATTAAGATGCAAGATGATTCACCAGCAGTGAGCTACAGATGGTCTATTATTGAATTACTAAGTAACAGTGGGAAGGCTGGGACAATAATTATGGCATTTACCTGCACTGGGGCCAGCAAGCTGTTCAGACCTAGCTGTCTGAGAGGCAGCCTGGCTGTTTTGCACACTAAACAATATTTTTTTGTTCACTTACTCATTATCAGAAGGCAACTGAGAAAAAGAAGCCCTTTTCACACTGGGTTGGAATAGATTGTCTGTTATAGGCATTCTCCAAACTTCTACTTTAATACCAAGAATTCCAGACAGTTTGTAAATAGGTGCAGTCAAAGTTAACATCGTGCATGAGAGATCATAGCCACGTATGCAGCATCTCAGCATAGGATGTGAGCAGTTTTATACAGGGAAAAAATTTGAAAAACATACTTTCCTAGAATTTAGCTCAAGTGTCTAACAGATTAAATGCATTTTTGTCCTTGTTCTCATCTTTGATGCATTCTCATATAGTGTGCTTTTCTATTTATAATCTAAGTGCCACRTAGATAAGCACTTCACATATAAATTGCTCAGAAGAAGGATCAAATGAGTATGTAGCAATCTATAGTTACTATAGCAGATTGTATCATTATCTGTACCGAATTTATAATTGAGTAAGAAAAGAATGTATTTTTTAATAAAATATAAAACCTAGGCAATTATCTGGGAAGATTAGATMATTTTGAATTTATTTTGATGACTGTGTTTCATAAATTTAATCCTTTTTATCTCAACACTTAGGTAGAAATGAATTACAGAAACTCATTTTCCTTTTAACAGTTTGACTACCTGTTTGTACAATATCTGTGGGAGAACAAACTCTCCAAGGTGTGTTTCAGGATGTTTTCTATGCTAGAAAACAGCAGAAAGCCTGATCACTCAGTAGTTTTTATTGACTGTGGAGTTCTGTGTCTCTCAGTCAATGACTTTTGTCTCAGATTCCGTTGAGTTCATTCAAGTAGCAGAATTACAAAGTCCTGTTCAATATCAACAGGTGCACCCAAATTTTATCTCTTTAAATAATTCATTGTTGTTGGAAACTCTTTTTGTGAACAACATTTGACAGTAGAAGACTGCTTGTGCTCTTTTTTTTTTTTCTTTGCCCAGAAATATCACTAAATCACACATTTGATTACATAGTTGAAGTATGAATTTACTATCAAGCACATGTCCCAAATCCCTCATTGTATATAATATATTGAGCCAAACAGATGCATATAGTATGTGTTTATGTATTTTATGTTATTGGAATAACAGTACCTAATATTTTACTGTAGATTAAAGCCTTTTCTTTTACTTCATTGTCTCAAAAATCACAATTTGAGGCATAAAGACTGGGAAGGATGATAAATTTGATGGTTTGTTAGCTGTGGCTAATGACTTTAAATGGAAGAAGCTTTTTAAAATGGTGGAAAATGATTGATTTAAAATAAAGCCTATTCTTCTCACTTTTTTTCTCATAGTCGAAATGCTTCCCCCAAGCTGCTGCAGATGGTCACAGTCTTTTTTCAAACTTTTTTTGTCTTGCATTTCCACAGCATTAGACTTGATTATTTCTGTTGAATTGCTTTAGGGAACCCAACATCAACACTCATTTGCAATATCCAAGTAAGATGATGCAGTATGATAGCTTGCTCTCAAAAGAAGGTCATTATTTTTCCTTTAACCCTTTGTACAGATATGATATAGCCAGAGACATTTTCAGAAATTCTGATAGCTCCTTTTAGTAAGGGAGGCTACTGTTGGCAAAGCTTTCATATTATAAGCTTTCACAGTGTACTTAGTTTGTATGTCTTTTTTTGTATTAACATAATTCCATACAGTATTGGATAGAGTTTATATTGGTCATTTAAAGATTAGTATAATCTGTCATTTGACATTGTTTCATTTGGTTTGTTTCATARAATAATTTATAAAATTGAGCTAGAGGAGTCCTATTAAGTCATCTCATTCATCCCTGGAGTCCAAAAGCAGAAGTAACTCTACAACTAAATTATTATCACMATTAATATGTCATTTTTTCACCTCAAACTTTTTTTGCGCAAATGTTTGATTAACTCAATTGCAAGCATGTTCTTTCTCATATGTAAAAGTATTGACAGTACTTCAGTTTTAGATTATTCTGCCTCAACCCTGTTTTCAGCCAGTAGTACAGTGAGTGCTATAATGTCTCTTTCTATCTCCCAATACATTTTTAGGTGGACAAAGAATTCATATGAGCATTCRTATTTTTAATACTTGGCCAAACCTAAGCTCTTTAGTTCTGCTCTCTTAATAATAATACTACTAATGCTAATACTACTAAAAACATAATAATTAASTAGTCATGGCTTCTTATAATAACCATTGTTTCAGTGGCACTCTGCTCCTAACCCTTCATAAAATACTCAAAAAAACCCATATCTTGATGTCTCCCCAATTTTTGCAAACTTAGTTAAGCCAAATAAAACAATTCTGAATTTAGCAACTGAAGAAAGGGAAAAAAGTGATGTTGCCAAGGAGAAAAAGGCAGTATTTTTAACATAAGGCATTTTTTTTAAAAAAACAGGACTTTCAGAGAGAAAAAGAGGCATGATAATAGGTACGAAAAAACCTGAAACAAAACAAAAAGCAAACCTATCAAAACCCAGTGAAAACCCCCAAAAATTCAAGAGGAAAAATTTGTTATACATGGAATAATATATTACATGGGCAAATGTCAGATCAAATGGAAAAAGAAATGTAGAAGCAAGCTTATTTTGACATGTTGAAGTTTTTATATTTTCAAAAGAGTTCTTGTTAGTATAAAGCTTTTGAGTGGGGCTGCTAAATGAAGTATACACACTGCTTAAGCAGAGATTATTGTGTGTTGATTCGGGGAGGAATCTCCCTGAAGAATAAAACAGTTTTTGTCTGGTCTTAGGACATAATATCACAGAGAACCTGAAAAGATGAAGAGTTAATAGCACTGTTGGTGAAAGGACAAGGAAGAAGCAGGTCAACTTAATTTTCAGTTTTATCTTTATKTAATCCTGCTTCAAGTGTTGTGTGGAAGTGGTAATGGGGAGCCTACTAACACRCAGGATTTTATTTTCTTGGTCATCATAAAAAAGTGGTTTGACGTCAACAGGATTTCTCCCCCCTGCCCATTTCTCCTTCCTTCATTAGTTTTGTTTCAGCCATCCAGTGACAGTGGTGCAAAGAAAGYGTCATTCTAGGGACTGCTGTCACTGTGCTCCCACTGTCTGTACAGACATTAGGAGTGGCATTCTGTCATATCACAGTCTCCAGGAGCCTGAAGGCATCTTGGTATCAGCTTTATACAAGTGCTCAGTGCTCCTTTGGTACTGTCATCTGGTCTCACCTATGTAGAATTTTCAGTGCTTATAATTTCTAACAATGAAATTTTCAGCTCAAAAAGGTTTATTTATGCTTATGAGGATCAGTATCTGATACTTGTAAGAGAAGAGGGAAAAAAAAAAGCTATAACTCTTGTGGGTTTTGGTTGGTTTTTGTTTTTTTGGGTTTTTTTTTTTTTTTTTTTTTTGGTTTTTTTTGTTTTTTTGATGCTAAGCTTCTACATTGCTTGACAGTACATACATATTATCTACCAAAATCATTCATGCAGATGTATGTCTTTCTAGTTGTGATTTGGTTTATGCACCTTGCTAATGAGATTTCAGAAAATGAGCTCATAGCTGGTATTTTTTTAATCAGTTATAGTCATTGGTGCACTCCATAGGTCTTGTGTATTTAGATCTTTCTATAATGGTCRTGCTTCCATTCTCTGGACACTTGCTTCAGTGCCTTTTATTTTCCTGTATAGGAAACAATGTCAGTGGCATAAATCTCTGAATTTTGCAGATGATATTCAGGCTGAAAGGCACCTTAATAGGAATTTACTTCRACCTCCTGCTGAAATAGACCTTTGTCCTTCATGTCCCAGAAACTTGCTCCAAGAGAACTTGCTCCRTGATTTTCCCTTGAGCTGAAATGGRGCTGACTGGCTTTGCTRTGAYTTCAGCCAGCTCTTTCAGCAGCCTTGGATGATGCAGTGCAGCAGAGCTTATAGATTTGATGAATTCTCACAGGTAATCCCTTACCTGATGGTAATTCTTTCCCCCACTGAATTCTACCGCTCAGGGCAGAGGTCCAGAAGCCTCAGCAGTATCCTCTGGCACAGTCCCACAGTTTCTATGTTTAAACTCTCAGTGTAGCAGTAGATCTAAGTAGCTGGTTGCTAGCTCGGAGCTCTGCAAGTCACTGCCCAARGAAAGGAGGTGGGAGTTCAAAGCAAACTAAAGAACTTTGGGAGCAAAGTCCCTGCTCAGGAGCAAGGGGAAAAGGCTTTGCTTGTCAGCAGAGGGACTGCATGTAGGTGTTGCAAGACAGAATGGAAAGGAGGAGATTTGAAAAGGGTGTGAATGTAATGTCMATGGCTTGGGAGAGAGGGCAGTTTCTTGATTTAAAATAAAGCCTATTCTCCTCACTTTTTTTCTCATAGTCGAAATGCTTCCCCCAAGCTGCTTCAGACGGCAGTTTCTTCAAGGGCAGAACTAGTTAATGAGGCCTGAGGAAGAGAACCCTCTCAACAAGGGAGTCTTTTTATCTCTCTCTGCTGAGTGAGAGAAGAGTTTCCATCTTATTTTCCACACTGYATCCAGCTCTCAGGAGGGATCACCTCTCTCCTGTGAGGGGCTGTGGATCTTCTRCCTTGGGATGGATAATCACCAAGCAAAAGGTCACAGTTTTGGTCTGAAGAGTCTTCACACAGAAACCTTTTCTATTCTACAAAATGTTTCTCTGCACGGCGCAGTTACTGACCAAGTGCCGTGTTGCATCTACCACGAGGGTAAAGGGAGCAATTTGCTGAGTGGCCATGCACTTCCCAACTCATGATGATGCATTGTCACAGCTGGTCTGTGCTTTCTTTGTCACCCACATAAGGATAAACATGGAAGGGAATGCATGTAGGAGTAATACTTCAGTGATGGATGGTGTGCTCTTTTCAGGTTCTCCCTCATGGCAAGCCTTGAAGTTTGGGCTCAATCAACCTGCAGAGCTCAGCTCATCCCTTTTAAGCTGGAGGGTTCAGTGATCTGAACCCTCTTTTCAGTAGATTAAAGTCATACCTCAAACATTTTTACTTGTTGGATTATGATTATTATTCCTTGTTTTCAAGAAACTTGGCATCACCTTTTTATGTWTAATGAAACATTCCTCTCCCACTAGACTGCAGTCATGAGTTAGAAAGCTGCTGGTGCTGTAATCAAGCTAAGCCACTGACCAAGATGCTTGCWGTCCTCTTTTAGAGGTTAAGATACATAAGTAATATCATATCATTGGGGCACAAAGTCACTTGTCTTTTTTCCAAGAGTGGGAAGAGGTAGCCACTGACTTACGGAAGAGTTAAACMCAGAAAACGATAATAAGTAATAGTAGCAAAAATTAGTTTAAYCAGGGTTGATTGCAGTAGAAGAAAGTGCAGGTAAAGAAAAGAAAGGCTTTCTTTAAGAAGGAGCAGAAAACGTGTGTGACTGAAGAAGGARCAACAGAGTTGAAGAATAAGTTGAGGGCTTTCAGTCATTGGCAGTTGCAGGAGCCTCCTCATGTTTGCTTTGCTTTACAAACTTTTAGTGGTGTTGAAGTTTCATGTGGCAGTGTCAGCTCTGTAGGAGTTTGGACCTAATTATCCCCATCAAAGTTGTAGGGCACTTTGGTGCAGTACTTCTAGTTGCTTTTTCTAAAATCTAATTTGTTCTCCAGACTTCTCTGAGAACTGAGCAAGCACATAGGAAACACAGTGAAGTGAACCAGAGAATATGGGTTTGAGACTGCACTATTTGTCCAAATGGGATTGCTAATGTACTCACAGCCTCTCTCAGAAATGGGGAGAAAATGGCAGAAAAGCATATTTTGCTGGTATGATTGTATTCTACCAAAAGAATGGAGAAATTACCATTTCCTGTAAATTTTTTTTAAAAAGCACAACAAAAACCCAAACACCCAACAAGCACAAAACATCTCTGTTKAATTAAGTTTTCCAGATAGCATTTTTCTTAAATACGTGTTCAAGCACTGGACTTCCAGCACCCTTGTTTTTACTTCCTTTACACTTGCATTCACTGTAATGTTTCTGGCAATCTAAGCTGTTTAATGGGTTTACACAGTTTCAAAYTACATTTGAATCACAGGCTCAGATCATAATAGGCTTGACTAAAAATCTACATTTACATAAATTTGTCTTTTGTTTTCTTAACAGTTTACTGTGCAAACATGAAATATTTCTTTGCAAGCTTAAAGGTTACTTCACTTGTATCGTCTTTTTCGGACACTTGAATTTCTCCATTTGTTTAATAAAACAGTGTCAGGTGTGTATAAGCTAGTAATCAAGAGATAAAAAGAGTGYTTTAAAATGAGATAGTGGTTCAAACCTGTTGAGCCATAGTCAATTCTCCTTGTCTTCTTAATTTCCTACTCTAAGGTRACTTGTTTGGTAGTACAATAAAATGAATGCTCTGCAAAACAAAAATGAAATAAAAGATGGAATTAAATCAATTTTCTGGCTTTCTTAACCTTGGTCTCCCCCAGTCAATGTAATTTGTTCTTTGTATAGACTAATTAATTGTTTGCAAAGCACTTCTCTAGTGTTAAATAAATGCTTAATATTASTATTACATGTATATTTCTTTGCAATTCACTCATTTAATTGACCTCTATTTTACTACAGCTTATAATGACAATTAAATTGTTTTTCAGCCTTCATTGATCTTCTTTCATCCCACAGTGTGTTTTCTAACTGTTTTTCATCTCAAATCCCTTTAGAAGATAGGAATAAACATAAAATTGCTCAAACTTATTTTAGCTTCCCCTCCTTTTCTCAAGTTGCCCACAGAATTGGAAGATTTTTATGGTGTTTCAGTTAYGGAAATTCAAATTAAGCACACTTATTAAGTCATGTGGCTTAAAAATGATGACCCTAMTCAACTGAAGTGAAATACAACAGAATTGCAATAGTTTATCAGTGTATTTGAGAAGAGTGCAAAGARTATCTCAGGTGTTTTGTTCTTTACRATGTTACAAGGGAAGTGAAACAGTCCTAATCCCTTTTATTCATTACATGGAGAATATATTCAGTTCTATATTTTGGATGCAACACTCAGCAACAGAAATAAATTTCAAAGAAATATTTCCATCTCTTTTGTCTTTTTTGGTATTGCCGTACTCCTTATAATGTCGGCTTTATCCATCATGGTGTCCTTAGGAAGACTCTTAGCTTGTCTATCACTTTCTTTCTTTAATAAATGATTTAAGTGTCATGGGGTCCTTTTTCATAGAGTTGTAAAGGTGATTTGCCACTGACTGTGACACTTATTAAAATCTCTTCTCTGTGATACATCTTCCATATTGATGCTTTAGACAACKCATTTTCCAAGATGGGTTCTACATTTGGTATTTCTAACTCTCTTCTTCCTTGTCGAAGTAATCAACTAGGAGCTGGGTTGGTTTTACTTTTAATGGCAGGTTTCTCTTGAATAGGAAAGCATTTTGTATCAATTATGTGTACTAAAATGGAAATTCCCAATTATGCCATTCTTTTTTTGATTCTTATTCTTGTGAATAATTTGTAACAGTGAAAATCTGCTTGTCTATGGGATGGGATACATCAAAATTCCTTTGCACAAAATAAGAACAGTGTTTTGTGAAACTGGCTAAGAGCAAAAATGAGAAAATCCTATGAAGGTGAATGAAGAACACAGAAGAAATGCAGAGACTTGAAATATCAGTGAGTGAGATAGGTTTTAAGGTTTCTTTCATCTGTGGTTATATTCCACAGAGTTAAAAGTAGCTCAGAAAATCGCAACTAAAAACCCCATCCTGCCACAACAAATTGTGACTGGCAAGAGAGAGTATTCTTAGAGTTCTCAGATTGTACGTGTGGAGAGATTACTTTTTAAGCTTAAGTTAATGATTGAAAGGTGCTTTTTGCATCTGACCTGTTAAATAAAGGTTAATGAAATGATCTCTATAAAATGTCAGATTATTGTTTATTGCATTGAAATAGATTAAAACCAAGTTAATAGGAACTAGAGATGCTATTTCTAAATAGGTGATTTCATAGCAGTGAAAATCATTATAWGGCATATTATTTGGAAGAAAGTATTTAAGAAAGAAAAAGAATTAATAATTGGGAAGCAATTAATTTTCAAGATAGCTAGAACATAATGCCAATTAGAAATAAACTGGGATAGAAAAGAGCAGCATCAAGAAAATTGAATCTGAAGGCAGTTTAAAAATATGTGTAAACATCCAAATAGATTGAAAGTTCAAGCCATTGTATGTAAATACAATCTGATGCAATCTGAAACATTTAGAAAATAGCAGGTAAGAGCTATAAACAGAATTGTAATAAGGAAAATTAAGGCAATAAAAGAGTGGGTTTTTTTAGTATAATAGGAGTTCATATTGCACAGCATATTAACAGTCAAAAAGTTACTTCAATTAACAGGGGTGTTTTTTGGTTGTTATTAGTATTACTACTGCACTGTTCAAMGAGGAAACAGAATAGTTTCTGTTTAATTAGAGCTGAAAAAATGAGATGAAGATACTTCTTAAAAAAAAATTCAAATTGCATTAATAAACATGACAGAAAGTAGAATAGGCTTTCCTAATACACTTGATTTAATATTATATCTCTGCTAAGAAATAAAAATAGCATGCATTAAATAGTTTAAAAACAGACGTTTGATGAATTTCAGATGTATSAGGAAAAAGCCTTTAAATGCATATACGTAGAGTGGACAGCAAAACCTTCCTCTTTTTTTCTGCTAGGTTTTTTTTTTTTTTTTCAGTAGTGTCCCAGATGACAGAATAAGCTTGTTGCTTTGGATATTTGCAGGTACCTTAAAGATGAATACTACAATTTGAAAAGGCTTATTGTTGGTGAAGGAGTAGTCATGTCTAGTAAATTTACAGACAGGTTAATCAGTATTATCTCAGAAGTGACAAAGAAGTCATGCATGTTATATAGCTAGAGAGAGAGAGCGAGATTGGTATCATTATATAGATATATCTTTGTATCTTGTATGCACAAAGATTTCAGAGCATACTTAAAAGTAGTCAGTTTCATTGGRGAAATGATTGGAAGTCAGGATAGGACAGTTCCAAGTGTGACTTTGAAGCCAAGTGTGTTATTTAGTTGTGATTTAGGAGGGATTATTTTAAGTGTCTTGGTTTTTAATTCAAGTCCTACAGGACTGACTAGTTCTTACTTGTCAATAGTTCAGGGAAGATGCTGATAAATTTAAAAGTATTTCAAGAATAAGAATGACCAAAGATCAAGAAAACTTCCTCTGGTGATTCATGGAATTTGATCTCATTAGTTTATCAAGAACATGAAAAAAGCTACCTTCCTAGAAAGAAAGATATCTGATAACAGGGTTATTCTGTAGTCAGTCCACCAGAAGTAAATCATCCARACTCTGGAAACTGAAGCTATGAAAGCTCAGACTCAAGTAAAAAGTAAATAAGGTTTGATAAACTGTYACAAAAATTATCATGTACATACCGTCAAGATTATCCTATGGTGTGTACTGTGTTTTAAAATGAATGCTTAATTCAGATTAACTTTGTAAAGTCTTTTGTTTTGGAAGACAAAATGGATATAGTTACTTACTACAAAATATTTTCACCATCCCTTGAGTAGTAATATATTAATAAGAATTCAAATGTCACTGTTCAGACTAATTTTATTACACAGTAATCCTTCATAATATAAAAGGATTAGGTTCACTGATTTAAAGCACTGCAATTTGTACTTTATGTAATCAGCATTACACGAAGTTTGTGCAAAGATCTACCCACCTCAGTGTCCTGTCTTCAGTCACTAGATAGTGTGTAGAAAAGGGAAACAAGAGAGTACATATGTACTGATACAGAGATCTGTGACTTATGAGCCACATACTGACTCTAATGATGAGTTAATTACTTTGGGAGAAAATGGGAAAAGAAGAAAAGAGGAGAGGGAATGAGAGAGAAAGGACAAACTCCCACAGTAGGCAGGAGGAGGAGGAGTGCTGAGTGGACCTCACGCTGTTAAGCTCTGTGCGTGCATATATTGATTGCCCAAAGGTAAACCGCKAGCTACAATGAACAGAGGTGAAGGAAGGAGTGACCAGTGATAGTTCTGCCCTTGACAGCCACCACAAGAACACTGTTGGGGTAAACAGCTGGTAAAAGGACAGAGGAATAATACCACAAGAGCGATTGCATGAGAACAGCAGAGGAAATGGTGCTGCTGAGGCTCTAGAAAGCACTCCCCTTGCAGCTTGAGCYAAGGGATCCAGACACACAGCTAAAGGGCTCCTAAATCGTTCACAAAGCAAGGCATCAAAAGCACAAAATACCACTTGGTCTGTGTCATGAACACAAGTGTTTCAATGTCCCTCTAGTTGTCTGTAAGATGTTTTTCACTTTCTGAAACCCAGTTATGATGTTTTGCAGTCACTCAATGCACTGGCTGCTCTTCGTTATTGAGTAACACTGTATTAGCTGCCTCAGTATTCAGTCATTAAATTTCACCTTGTCTTGGTTTGAACATGATAAGCTCTATGACTTTTTCTTCAATACTTTTTTCCAATTTGGATGTTGCTGTTTGTTTCTGTTCCACTTGTCATTCTCCTTTACTCCTTCTTAAACAKTTGTCCTTTCTAAAAATTGAGTGAATTTTTCATTTAGTTCTTGAGCCACCTATTGGTAGCCCTTAATTTTGTCCCCAACCTCACTAGGTAAGACCTTCCTTGTTCATTTCTGTAGTTAGCAGTTGTATCCGTTTCCAGCCATTTAAAAGTAAAATTAAATGTGTCTTAATGATTACTGACTAAAGGAAGTAAATTTTTCTGAGCGATAGAAAAAATAGTAGAAAAAGAGTTTTAAAACTTATTGACTTAATTTCATTTTTATTTAAATCAAAGAACCATGAACAAGAACAAAAAGCATCTCTATATACTACAATCAATATTTATGCAAGAAGGTGTTTGAAAGATGTGGAATGCCTAAGAGAGAACATTAAAAGGGCAGTTTAAATAACTCTTTAGAACTTCAAATAAACATGGGTTTGTTTTTAGATTTTATAAGCTGAATTGGTAATCTTGGCTGAGACAGAAGCAAWTTTTTTATCTTTTTACTCCACAACAAATGGTAGAGAAGTGATAAGCCTGGTGTGTAGAGTTTTTTAGTTTATTGGTGGGGGTTGTGTGTGTGTGGATGTGTGGATGCTCACTCAGGATGGGGATTTTTTGCTTTTTACATGAATGATTGAGAAACTGCTGCAGGTATTCAATGAAATCCAAACAGGACTGTACTAGTAAAATAAATAAATAAGCACTGCTGGATTTTGAGCCAGTGAGTACATTAGGAAGTTTACATTTTAATGTGATAAATCATTGGAAGAACAAAAAATCTTGTTAAAATTGAAATTTTAACTCTTATTTTTTCATGGAATCATGTCATTGCCAGAATGTTTCTCTCCATATAAAAAAATTGCAAATCTTTAGAAAGGAGTAGAATCCTTATTAAAAAAAGATTTGCTGTCTTCTACAATCTTACCTCTCATATGATTACAAAAAAGAAAAAGAAAAAAATAGACTTTGCATAAGATTTGTTCAGAATTAAGGGTAATTTTGGTGGGGTTTTTTTTTGGGAAGTTGTTTGGTTTTTTTTGTTTGTTTGTTTCATTGGGGAGGGTTGATTGTTTTGGTTTTGGTTTTGGTTTTTTTTTTTTTTGTTTTGGTTTTTTAAGTTTTTTTTTGTTTGTTTTCTGTTTAGTGGCTTGTTTTTTTTTCCTAATTTGGAAGTTTGGATGTATCAAATTCCTCAAATAAAAGCAAAAATATGACAAAGTAACCTACGTTTATGATTGGGAGTTTTCTTTTTAACACTTTTGACATTTCTGTGAAGCTGAGGACTGATGCTTGCTATTGAAATCAGAGTACAAAATTATTCCTTTAATCAGGCTGTCCCCAGTGGAGATCCAATTTTGGGTTTGGTCCTAGARCATAAATTTTGTTAGCTCAGCTGTTTATTTTCAACATACCAACCCAGAAACACAATGAAGAAGAACTGATTGGAAAATGCTGATGGTATGAAGCCTGGGACATCACATTAAATGGGTAAAGAAGCTGGATCTAGTGTGTGGGGGAAGGAAGGTGTGACCACATATACATACATGTGAGTTTGTTCCTGAAAAAAAGATGAAAAGTGGAAAGAATGCTTYGCTATTATAAGTTTTTTTTTCAAGCAGGGGTGTAGAGAATAATACCAAAAGGCCTACTTTACCTGCAAGTGTCACACTTCACTATATTCTGGTTAGTCACCCAGTTTAATTTGATTTAGGTATTTAAACTTGATTGCAAAATAATATAATACTTCCATTCTTAAGGATTAGATACTATTAAGAGGTTCTTATAGTTATTTTTTTATGTTATGAAATATGAGTATAATCATCAATATATGTAAGTACTGGTATTATGAAATCTAGCTTTAACCCGTATCTTCGGATTGTGTAACAACTTGCTCATTTAAACCAGTTCATTTCACATTGGTAGTAAAAAAAATTCATTCAAGTAGGTAATTATAAGGGTAGTAGAAAAATCTGGCAGGAAGCAAAAGCAGAAAAGAAGAACAATGGTTTCAAACACTGAACAGTTGGCACAAAAAAAGGTTATTGGTGACAGCTAAATACAGAATAGGGATAAAGACAAGCAACTCTTGTTCACTGTGTTCCCACAAATGATCTCATAAGCACAACAGCTTAGCAGGAGTTTCTCAGTACACACAGCGGGGTCTARCTGGTACCAAGAATATTCTGCCCAAGGGTTGTGCGAGGGCATTGTCAGCCTCCTCCGCTTCCCTGYGAGATGTCCTGAGGGAACCCCAAGGTGGGACACTGAGTTAAAGCTTGTGGCAGTGTTGGATGCTGGATAGCATCCTCTTCCAGTAGAATGAAAGAGCTGGAAAGAGTGTTTCCTTGGTTTTAAATAGATAAAAAGGAAGTAGGAAGTTAAGAGGCAGGAGTGTGCAAAAAAGAAGGGTGCAATGAAAAGAAAGGGAGAGGATTGAGAGAGAGAGAGAGGGGAGAGAATAATATAAGGGGAGAATAAAGAAGCTTTGCCATTTGGTCTGGAACTCAGCTCCAGTTATGCCAATGAATGTCCTTTTCTGACTCTGTGCTAATCAAAGCTGGCAGAATTCTCTGGCCATCAGATGCTGGGGAGTAAAGCAGGCCAGAAGCTCTTCCTCTTATGTAGGGATATTCCCTCTCAGAAATGGGAGCCAGGCTTCTTGACGGTATAACCTAGCTGAAAATGCAATTTCAGTCTCAAATGCAGAATGCTGAACAATCAATACAGTCAAAAGCTACCCTGGACATAGAAAATTACTGGCTATGAGTCAAGTACGATAAATACAGTTCATCTGGGAGAGCACCTAGAATTTAATGTACCAAAAATGGGCTCTGTAAGCAGTAATAGGAAAATACTTGATTTCTGAAAACAGTGTGTGAGGGAAAATGGAATGAGCTGAGGAAAACTCAGTAACATCTGAAAGATCTGTATTGGAAAGTAAAGAGATATTAAGTGTTGAGTAATCCATACCTGAAAGTCAYACTGAAAAACTAAAATATGTGAGAAAGGGAAAAAAATAATTGTAGCTTATTGTAGTTAAGAACACACTGAGAATATTAAAATGCAAAGAAGAGAAAGTGACTGAACACTATTATTTAGTAGTATTGGTGTAGAATTAGCATAAAGAATGAAATAGAGAGAACCAGTAAACTGGTGACAGCACACATGAGAAGYAGAATTTCTAATTGGAATAAGAGGCAAAGAAAAACATAAGCTAGTCACCATACAAAAAGGACTAAATGTGTAGCATTATAGCTGAAAATGTGGTGTGAGATGTTTTGTTCTATATAGAGAATAAACATAGATGTATTGCCAGTGATAGGGATTTTGAGAGGCAAGAGGGTAAAGTGATATAAGAAAAAGTCACACAATTAAAGAGGGAACTAGAACTCTAGTTGTTTGTAATACCAACCAGGTCTTTTCTGTGGTTTGGCTTTCCATAGAAACTCTCTCTCTTTTTTGTAAGACCAGTGGTCTTGCTTCTGTTCTGTGTCTGTGCTCCTGCTTATCCTGCTTTGTCTGCTTGTGTGCAGTTTTATGTGAATGTGCTCCTCCATCTGGTGGGAGCTATGTCAAGGTAGGTTTGCTACCCTGAAATGATTGCTAGAAATAGCTACAAATAGTTATCAGTCCTGTGCAATTGTAGTGAAATGCARCTCAGGAGAAGAGTTTGGAAAATCTCAGGCCCTGAGTGGTGTTCTGAGTATGGTTCTTTTGCATTACAACACTGACTCAAATAGCATTGGCTGCTTAAAAAGTACASGTGGAGAAATTCTGTTCCACAGAATATTTATCTGTGGATTTTTATCAAAAACATAGGCCAACTTACTTGCTACCTGAAGCTAGATGGTGCTGGCAAAATAGGCAAGAAACAGGTCCAGAAATTGTGTGCAGACATCTGAGATGCAGTGCAATGAGAGTAGGTATAGTCTTTATAAAATATATGCATTATCTGCAAAATATAAAATTTAAAAAAAAAAAAAAAAACAAAAAACCTGAGCTTGACTCTCACTTGCTGTTATGAAGATTAATTAGATATTCAATGAATGCTTCAGGTTTCTTAGATGGTACAATAGTTGTTTGAAGGGAGAGTAAAATGAAGAAACAATATTCCAAAGCCCCTATTTTGAGAAAGATGTGTCAGAATAACACCTAGTAAAACAGTTTGATAAAGGATATCCAGCATGAATTCAGGCAGAAGAGGTCATGCTGAGCTAATCTGTTTGAGTTCTTTGAAGATACTAGTGGTAAGAAAGATAAGGAAAATTTAGAGGATRTAGCATCCTTACATTTCAAAAGGAATTTGACAGGCTTTCACATCAGAGATAAATGCCTACGGAAAAAGCTCTGGAGTAAGTGTAAATGAAGATGCTGGTAAAAATTATTTTAAAGTGAGGAAATGAGAGCTTTGTGAATTTCAGAGAAGCTGAGTGACATTCTCCTGGTCATTCTGTTTTGTGACACTTAGACAATAGGAACAAATGTGATATTGTTAATTTTTAAAATGGTTGCAGAAATTRTTTAGGATTATTAAATCAGTTGATCGAAACTTGAGTCATTGGGATTAAGAGCTGTCAGGAAACTATTTCTGTTCACACTCAGAAAATCTCCTGTTACACGATCACAGCACAATTTTCCACAGCATTTGCCTTCTTTAATGTATTAAGGGTTTARTATTCATTTGGCTATTCAGTAATTTGTTTTACTTTCTTTCAGCCTTGAGTCCTATTAATTATTACCACTTGTCTTGTGATTTAAGGTAGATTTTTAAGATACCTCGTTGGTTTTTCCATGACAGTTTCTAATAGCACAGACTTTACTACAATGAAAGAATACATTCCATCTTTCACTGATGGGGAAATGAGGCCCTGAGCAATTACAGACAAAGGTGTCTCCTTATTTTGCATTGTCATTCTGAGGTTCCTACAACATGACCTGTTATTGCACTTAATTTATAGAGCATTCTGTTTCAAAGGATAATATGGTGCAGTTTTTGAAGTGCATAGTATTAAAATTCTGAAGTTAGAAAGAGCCATACAATCACTGCAGATACAAGCATTTTTACATGTTGAGGAAAGAGGAAATGATAACATCGGGTTTTATAAAGTCAATATGACACATTTTCTGATTACTGTTTCTCCTATTATTCCTGCATACTTTGCATAAGTGGTCCCGTGGTAATGTGAAGTAATCAATTTCAGTTTCTGTAATAAGGAGGTGCTACTGTTTCTTATTTCCAAAGAAAAATCTTGTTGTATGTTACACTATCATCTTCCTCTCTGAGGTTCAGGCCTGTCAGGAACAGAGCAGTATTTTTAGCAGTATTGTGTTGGTTAAAACCTTTCTGCTTAACTCGATTGAAATCTTGCATCTTCCTTGTCATTGTCCCTTCCAGTAAGTCTGTAGACTTTGCCTTACTGGAGTGCAACATCTGGAAGGAAAAGAATCTCATATCTTTAAAGTGAATTTAGTAAACTCGAACTGTGATTTTAATTGAAGCCCCTTGGAACTCAGAATAAAATTGTTGTATCTCACTGCTGTTGTTATGTCAGCACAGGATGAGTAGGAGATACAAACATGTAAACCAAAGAAGGTTTTTTAGTTCTTTTCAAGCTTCATTTCATGTCACTGTAGCTTGTTGTTAACATTGGGTTTGGCAGTATAAATAAGAGATTGCTTCTCCTTCAAGCTTCAGAGATTAAGTCATGGATACTTATTCCTTGATTGTCACCTAATTTATGTCTTTTGTAGTAAAATCTTTATCAGTCCAATCTAAATTGTGTTTTTCTCTTTGTATTGAGTGAGTTCTGTCAGGAGAGAGATTGTTTCCTGCAAAATATCATTTTMCTGCAGATATAACAGGCTAAACAAGGCACGATTTTTTTTCCACTTACATGTCATATATATCACCTGACTTRTTTAATGCAGGAACTGAATTAATAAGCAAATGAATCAAAAGCCATAAACCATTATTTTCTGGAAAAAAGTTTGTGTAGAAAACATACAACAACTCAGATATATGTTAGAATTTTGACTGCTTATATTTACTGTGTTTCCTTGTTTTGAGGCACATTTGCTATGGATTTTCCCCAGGGACAACAAAACAGTCTTAAAATTACAAACTGACAACAATGAACAGAGAACAATGTATATTTCTACACTACACATGAATCAGAGGTGTCAATTGTAGGTATTTGAAAAGGAGAAAAACAGATGCAGGATCATGTTGTGAGGAAGAAATAGCAACTTGAAAGTCTTCAATATGCTATAGCTACTGAATCTACAAGATATATTGTGTTTACTTCTTTATTTTAATCTCAAAACCTTAAGGTGACAGTCATTCTTGGGTTTCTGAGGCTGAGTCATCAAGAGATCATATTGGGGGCACGGACAGTTTGACTGTTTCTGTGCTTCTTTAGTGTTGAGTTCTGTGCTATCACATAAGTAATGCTGGTGTTTTAGAGTGATAAAACTCCATGAATGAAAATTGTCAGTCACATCATCATTTTGATGATCAAGCTTGACTGAAACTTTCTTCAATCAAAAGATGGTGCTGTTAAATAAGCATTTGTGTTGTAATCATCCAGCTTGAGTCACAAGTCTATTTCAAGAATTAGCTGAGTAACAAGTTTTAGCTCACAGATTTCGGAATTTGGTTTGGTTTGTTGGTTTTATCACAAAATGGACAAGGAAGTAAATGGGAAAGAAAGAGGGAGGATGGAAGGAAGGGAGAAAAGAAGGAAAAGAGGGAAGGAACAAAGAAAGAGAGAGAAAGAGAAAAAAAGGAGAGAGAGAGAAAGGAGCTGGAATAATCAGAAGCCTTAGGTCAGTCACTGGCCCTCAGTTTTAATTTGAGAGTGCTTTCATTCAGATAGTGTTTCATTTACCCTTTCACACTTTTTTCACATCTTTAAAAAATGATTTTGCCTTACTGAAAAAGATGTATATAAAAAACAATAATTTCCTTTCATTGTCATTTTTCCTCAGTAAAAACAAGAGGATATCTTTGCRGATTTGAGACTGCACCTCTGTGCACTGACTCATGTGAAATGACTGTCATATCCTATATTCATTCTGGTTTGTACTTCACAATTTATTCAGGTTGTTAAAGTTCTGGAATTCATTGCTAGGCTTCTGGTTCTTCATATTATCACAGGACAAAAGGAATGACCTCTATGGGTGATTTCATTTTATTGTTGTTTTCTACATGGGTTGATGATGGCAGCCCATGGGGCTGAGACACTAAAGCTTAAACAGTAAAGCTCTTTTCAAGGATGAAGCAGTAAAAAGTGAGGGTATTTTTTCTTTCTTTATAAATAAGAAAAATGGTTARACTTGATGAGTTTTAGCAATGAAATTGGTGAGCTGGAAAACTTCAGTCAGGTGAGAGGGCCTCATCTCCAGTCAATTTTTGGAGACTGCTTGATGGAATATATCTATTTAAATAGAAACTCAGAGTGTAGAAGRAAGATTTTATTGAGTATGTCATCTTTGTGTTATAAAAGAAACTCTTGAAATTTAGAAGACAATTTGCCTTTAGGGAGGCTTTGGAAAATATGAGTRTTTTAATTTTTTAATAGAGAAAGTCTGTAAGAATATTAGAAAGGAAGATGACTTTTTCATTAGTACCAATTTTGATTTTAGAAAATTATTAGCTCARTAACTGCCTGAGGCAAGAAACCAAATTATTTTGCTGTAGTTCAAAAAAATTTAATTACAGTATTTATTTCCAAATATGTTTGTTATGAAAGAGTTTGATTGAACTTTATTAAGTCACTGCCAAGGGAGAACTAAAACAAAGATTGGTATGAACAGGTAGAGCTGATACTGACCCCATGCTTAAAAAAACTGAAGAAACAAAAGGGCTGGATGACTAGACCAGTTGGCTTCAGCTTCACACAGAAATGGGAAAGACTGACCAGATCTAAAAGACAGTTATAACCCCCAACAGTATTTARCTGGACAAATGTTCCATTGATAGAAAATAAAACATTTTGAGGTCAAAATTTCTATCCTTCTTTAGCTAGTAAATGTGTGGTAAAAAAAACCTTAATCTGTGAAGGACCTGCTTTCATACATGCCTTGGAGACAGAAATGAAATTGTAAAATCCAAGTTTCATTTCAGTTGGGAGAGACCTCTAAAGWTCATATAGTCCAACCCTCCAGGGACAYGCTTCAATGAACMAGGTTGCTCAAAGCCCCATCCAACCTGGCCTTGAACTTCCAGGGGCAGGTCATCCACAGCCTCTTTGGACAACCTGTTCCATATCACATATTTTATGTTCTCTTCATAAAAAAAAAATTGTTCTTTTGATCTAAATTTACCCTCTTTCAATTTAAAACTTTTGCCCCATGTCCTGTCACTACAGCCCTAGGTAAAATTTTCTCTCTGTCTTGCTTATAAGCCTCTTTTATATAGCAAAGTGGACCACTGGGCTGAGTAGGAGGCAGTGGGATGGCAATGGCTCAAAAAAGTGACACCATCTTGGATATGAGTGGTTGCTAAAGCCATTGTCTCCCATTGTTGTTTGAGCACTGAGGATGTTCAATGCAATTATATCCATGTAGTTTTCTTATTAAAACTTCTACTCTTTGCTGGAAATGTGTTGTGCAAGAACACTGTCAGCATTTAAATAAGGAAAGTTTTCTGTTTACTTCAGCCTGTGTAGATGCTTAAATAACTGATTTATATTTACATGGAAAAGCTTTGGCAGCTGCTGAATATCAAGATGACTGGAACCAGTGATTTTTTTTCAGTAGTCAGGAAGAAATAGCTTGTTGCAGTAATTTTCCATGCATAGAGTGGTTCTTGCMACCAAGGCCAGTATTTCAAAAATTTGTCCAAATGTGCCTAACTAGTTGCCTTGTCATAGGGTTTGTGTGATGGGAATCAGTTTAGCATGTTTTATTTTGGAAATGTTGATCTATTTTTATCTGTTTTTTCAAACGTATGGAGTTTATTGGCAAAAAGTGAGAAATGTACCAGCAATCCAGGGAACTTGAGAGTTTCCCTGCTGAGCTTAATATAAGAGCAGTTCTCACTCCACAGGGGCACTCTATTTTCTGCTAGCTAATGTCCACATGGTGGACTTTTTTTCATTTAGTGAAGAAGATGTTTTTGAAATGTGCTGCAGAGCCCATTAGCAATTGCAGGAAAGCTCTGGAGCTCGAACTAAATGTAAAACATTTACTTAAGTGCTTTCTTGAATCTGAGCCTTACATACTATCCCTGAAAATCTGGATTCTAAATTTGCACCTGCAGGTGTTACAAGCAGAGTTTGCAGTAATATCTAAAGGTAAGTTAGTGTTATTATAGACAAGTCACATCTGCACAGAGGCAAGGAGCAAAGGCAGCRCTGCTTTGGACCATCTGCAGCAATACTGGGTAATCTTACATGAAGGGTCACTGCAAGGGTCTTAAAATTCAGCAGTCTCAGACTGTAATGTAGCATTTCTGTGACATCTCTTAGGTTAATGAACAGCCTGACTTTAATAAGGCATCAGTTACCTGTCAGTCACAAAAACTTTTTTTTTTTTTTTCCTTTACTGGTCAGTAAGAAATAACTTCAAATGTTATATAACAGTATTTATATTTCTGGGGAATTTGTTTAATTGGAGTATCTTGTAAAAATTAAATAGGGAGTTTCCTCAAAAGCCTTTTTTAAACACTTTTAATATTACATAAGAGTGATTTTAAGTTTCATACTGTTAGGTGGCCTTGAACCRTAGATTTCACTAGTCTTTACCTGAAATAGTATTCCCTCATGGTTATATTTTGATTTCTTTAAAATAAAAAAAAGAGAAAAAAATATATAATCTCCATTTTTCTTTCTCTGTTTCCCTAGAAGGGCTTCAGCATGGGTTGGGAGGGCTTGCCTTCCTGGTGGGAGAAAGCTGTAATATGTAAAGTCACTACAAATCTTTATGTAAAAAGTCTTTCACAGATCATTTTCAGTCAGAATTATCTCAGCTGTTTCTTGTAATTATTAAATAGGTATTTTTCAAATACAAATCTAGTGATTTTTCTCTTACTCAAGATCTCATAAATTGCAGAAGCATTAACTAAAATAATTAAATAGCAGTAATTAACGTGGCAGGGGATGAAATTAGTGAATACTGTTTCCAACAACATATTTTCTAATTTGATTTTAAAAATAATTTATTGCAAAAGGTATTTCAAAAGCCTGTGAAACCAGTGCTATGTTTGTTGGTTTCTTGGTACGTATGATCCACTTCTAAAGTGATGGAATTAACAGTGTCATGCTTGAAATGTCTTTTAGTCTGCTGACAAGCAGTTTTTCATGTCATGACAGGCTACTRTATTGTCTAAAACTCATCTGGGATCCCAGTAATGGCAACAGACAATATTCTCGGTGTGTTAATCATTGAGATGCCAAGTCAGAATACAATTAGAAGTAATTTAACATACCCTGAAATCCCAATAAAGCCAGTTGAAAYTAACTATGTGTTTCAATGCTTTGCTGCAATGAAGACTAAAGGAGTAGAGGCASACTGTCTGGGTGTTTGCAGAGTTTCTCTGATCTGAATGAGACATCACAAAAGCAGCTTGAATTCTTTCCTTCTCTGCAGTTCAACTACGTGGCTCAGCAATACAGGCTCAAGTCCAAAAGTGACCAGCATTTATTTACCTTTGTTTTCCTACTAATGACGTACAAGGAGAGTGGATACCTGGCTAGCAGCTTGTGGTTTTGTTCTAATAATCAAATWCTGTACCTCTTGCCCTCTTACAGCAAGGATAACTGATAACTTTACTTGTGTGAGAAATGGTCAAAGTATTGCTGGTCTCAGATAATCATTTCAAGGAAGATAATGAATCTGTACAGTCTGTCTCAGTTTCTGTGGGGCTGCTGAGATACACTCACTAAGCTGACCAGAGTAATRGGGAATAAATCCATGTAGGTGGTTCTCACTTCAGATCTTGAGAAATTAAAGTACTTCAGCTGTGACAACTGGCATGCTGAACTCATTTTTATACATGTGCAAAATACAGGTATCTGTATCTTCAAACAAGCTAATATGTAATTTGGAAAGCTCGTACGCCAAGCTGGGATTCAGCATTTCTTGACTTATTTAGGGCTTATTACCTAACAAGAATGTGCCAAAAATAAAACTTGCTTCCCTAATATTTGGTGAAGTATTTCCATGAATTCAGAGTTTCAATATCCCAAACTGCAACCCAACATGGAATGAAAACCCAACGTGGTTTTAAACAGAACTTCTTTATATGTTGATTGTACAGTAGAAGTAGTGAATGCCATTTTCTCTAAAGGAGAACAAAGTAGATACTTAAATGAAAAATACTTTGTAAGTGCCAAAACTGAACTAAGATTCCTACTTTTCCCTCTCAGCTTTGAAGATAATGCTAAAAGAACAATAATTATTTGTTATTATGCCTTTTTGGTTGCCTCCTGCAGTCTGTATCTTGGCCTCCAGTTGAAGTCACCAGTCCAGCAACCTCCCACTTCAGTAAGCATAGGGATGCCAGTTCCTGAGTGGCTGATAGGGGTTAATTTGAGCTAAAGTATTTTATGCATTTTAAGAATATCTGAGCTGTTTGAAATGTGGCACAAGTGAAACTTCTTTGCTTTCTGATCACTTGCTAATTGAGTGTCCTTGCAGTTCTCTACCTGAGTGCTTCAAATGTAATGAATGAATATTAATGAAAACCTCTAATGAATTTAGATTATGGAATGTGTTTGATCATTAGATTATATCTTTGAAAAACTTCAGTTAGAAGAATGAGAAAGAATTCTGTGCTGAAGCTTGATCCCAAATTTATTCATATTAGGTTTGCTACTTATTATGCTAGAAGGTCGTTAGGTTTCACAGAACATGTATTCTGCAGTAAAACTGTTGTTTTTTTTTTGTGAAGATTTTACTCAAAAGTGTCAATGAAGTTCTTTTCCACTTAAAATTAGTTTTATTGCAGTTGATACTGTTTAGCTGCAATTGATTAAAAAAAAACCTGATTAATTTCTAGCCATACTAAAAATGTGCTTGATAATTTATATGGTAAACGAACTGGCTTCTCACAAAAGAAAATGGAAATRCTGACTTTAAGCCAATTCCTACCATCTTTATTCACAGTGTCTTATACTTTATTCCACATGAAAGCYCTAGCTGAGAGAGTTGGACTACTTGCCTAGAAAAGCAATTACCTTGATAAATGAAGATGACAGAGTCTTTTCTTAAATAAATATGAATAATCCTTCCACCCATTCAGAAAGCTGAACATACAGGTGCCATCTTATCCTGGCATAACAGTTTGTTAAAAAACCCCAACCTTTTCATTCACATTTCAAAAGGCTGGATTAAGCTACAGTTATTTCCATATTTCTTGCYTTTTATTCCTGGTTTTGATTCATAGGTAAGTTATAGTTATTACAACAATTCAGGATGAACTTTCTAATTTTTGCATAAATGGATCAGTAAAATAGTCTTTTCAAATAAGATAAGCCTTTACAAATACTGTTCCAATTAAAGTTTCATGAAACCAGCAGGACTTCCTTTGGATAATCTCACTGCAGACATTTTGTTCCAACAAAAAATAATACTCATATCTGATACAGTGAAAGAAACCAGGTAAACCCAAAATAGGYCCCATTCTCGGTGAAGTGGTACTTTATGTGTATCCTGTTTCTGGTTTTTCAAAATCTGTCAGACTTCCATATTCTTTTAATCAGGTTATTTCCACTGTCTTTCATCGATTCATCTCTTGAWTTAATTATTAATGAAGGTTTTCCTATTACAGAGAAGAAAGAGCATCCAAAGCACTTATTCTTCCTACTGTATGGTATTTTTTACTTCTGGTTTTCTCTTAGAGGAAGTAGAAAGATTAAATGGCAAGATTTAACCCCTCATATGTTAGCATATGACAAAAGAAACAAGCCAAATTYTCCAGAGTTTCACAAATTATTTTTTCTTTCCTCCATATTTTAATATATTGTCTTTAGATAACAGGATTGCCTTGCCAGAATTCACTTGGTCAAATTGTACTGGAGAAATGAAATTATTAAAACCAAACCAAACCAAACCAAAACAAAACAAAACAACCTAAAAAAAAAATTGTTCTTAACTGAAACTGACAGGTCCCGAAAATGCAGAATGGGTGTCCAGTTTCTGTCAGTGTTGGCCAGCCTTTGTGCAGTCTGGCACAATAGACCATGTTTTTTGTGACTCCTGACACCTGCCAGGGCCTAGGTGGCCTCTGTGTGCTGAAGGCTCCCCTTTTGCAGCTCCAGTTTTCATCTAAGCATATGTTTGTTTGCTCCCATGAGAGGGATGTTGACAGAGRTGTCATTGAAGAGCTGTCCATGCACAAATCAGCCTTGTAGCCTTATGCCTCTGGCCAGGAAAAACCCCAATCCAGTGCCTACCCTGTTATTTGCACTCAGCTCTGGATTGTTCCGAGTCACATTAGGCAGTCTTCTTAGGAAGTCCTTTAAGTGTCTCCTCCAGAAAAATGTTCCCCTCCAGAGGCTGTATTCAGCTGTTGGATCCTTGTCCCTATTAAGAACTTGGCTCAACAGCCAAGGTGCTSTGGAAGCAGACTTTCTGCCAGGCATTCACTTTAAATTAAAACCACTAATAAGACTAATGTTTTTTCTGCCTTTGACTGATCCWGTATTGTGCAAGATTTCAAGCCTTGTTTTGGCTAAATAGACCAAAAGCAGATGTTTCAGGAGCTGGTGCTGAATTCTCCATCATCCCTCCCACTCTGAAATCCAGTAAATACAGTTTTGGCTTTGACAGTCAGAGATCATGACAGGCTTGGTGCTGACCTACAGTGTCTCAGGACATGTCTGGCCCTGCCTTGGCGAGAGCTGGGTTTAGCAGGGRCAGCAGTTGTCTGGTGGCCACATGCCTGTGGCTTCCCTGCCTTGACAACACCCAGGGCAGGGGCTGACTCTCCTGTGTCATCACTGCTGGACAAACAGACAGCAGGACCGGGGGAGGGCAGCCTGCAGCTCGCTGAATTTGCCTGGGAAGCATGCAGAAGGATGCTGTCATAACAAAATTTGTAATAGACACAAGTAGATTACAAGATCTAGGAAGAAGAGATCTCCACTGTGAACAGTGTATGGCTCCTAGAAAATACCTCAGGATACCCATAACTTGTGTGTTTTCCCCCATTCACCCCTAAGCAGACTGAAATGGTCAACCTTAGGGTGCAGAGGAATATTGAATGGAAGAGCACAGCCCCAGAGAAGAGCAGTAGGTTTTCTTTAGACTTGTAAACCACTAAAGACTGACAACATTTTGAGTGTAACTCCTGCCCTGCAGCATGACCAACTGCAGCAGCTAGGGACACGGATGGTGGGATCCAGCTGAGGTAAAGTGTAATCACGAGAGCAGATTCCTACTGCAACCCAGGTTTGCCTGTCAGKACCCCTCCCAACTGGAAAGTGATAAACTTAGAGCCTGTTTCRTATCCCCTAGTCCTCCCAGCTGTACTGGATCAAATGCTGCAACCYGGCTTTCAGATGGGGCATTTTTGCCTTGGCACTTTGGGCTGCCCTTTTTGGATATGTTAAGGAATTCAAAACTCTCTGCAGTATTCTGAAAGGCAGCATCCAGGCTGTATCTGGATGATGACAAAAAATGCCACTACAGATTTTAAACAACATGGCAATTTGTTATCGATAATGAAATGGACTTTAAATGTAGCACAAAATGGAYCCAAAAATTCTAGTTTTTCTCAGAYAGTTAATGTGATCTGCCATGTATCTCTTCTTCTAGTTTCAGCCTACACAACAGTCCCAAATTCTTGCTGTTTACAGTTTGTCGGAGCATTTGCTTAGATGAGCATTTGGAACTATTTGTCAAGTAGTTTCTCTCACAGCTTCATGGYACTGCCACAATGGAAACACTGTATCCCCTTCCTTCCTCTTCTACATCCGTTGTTTTCTTGAGGCTAAATTTCAGTGATGAGCTCTAAATTGAAACAGTTCTAGGAGAAATGTGATCTGTGTGCCAGCTTTCCTGTAGTAGTTTGTTTTCTTTCCTCAAAATATGATTTCAAGTGACCTGCACGTAGGTTGGTTAGGGTGACATGACATGCCACCTATTCAGGAGGAAGCTGTGCTTCCTTAAGTTATCATCTTTGTTGATTATGAACACCGTTTACWGTTTTAGTAATTATTTTCTAAGAGCTACTTTACTGTTGCTTAGAATTTTTCCTGAATTAATCTGCTAAAATAAGTTGTTCTAATTGCTTTAACATTTCAATGAACTGTGCAATAAATCCACTTTAGCAGTTCATTCAAATTTATAATTACTACCTCTTCAACCAACATTCTCTATTTTGTGCATTTGCAATGAGGAAATGCCATAGGTACTGATGATARTGTTAACCCTTACAGCATGTTTGAACTGTAATCAACTATAGATGAAAAGGTATTTGTTAGAATATTTTAATGAGGGTCATCTACTGGAATGCAAAATTTTCCCTTGAATTAAAGTGTACCTGTTAAATAGAACAKACTTTTTTATACTTTAACATGACAAAAATAATCCATAATACTTCTAAAGCTAATTTTCATGTAAAAAGATTTTATTGAGTTCTGTGGATTTCATTCCTTTCTGGAGTAGGGTTGGAATTTGGGTAAGAGCAGTTTTTGGTACTTATTGCTGATGCATTTGTCCAATTCCCATATAACCTGGTGTGGTTTCCACCTTAGCGCAATAGTCCAATGGGAGAACCATGAGTTTCAGATTTAGGGGTTTTTTTGTGTTTGCTTAATTGTTGTGTAGTCAATTTTCTCTCTACACTCATGAAAGACTCCTGTCTAAAAATCACTCTAAGAATTTAGCTTTTTATCCTGCAGTATCCCACTGTTGGGAAGGTACACTTTACCCTTTCTAGTGATRCAAATAGGGAGTTTCTTGTATGTCATACCCTCCCAAAACAAAGGTAGGATTAGTGTGTGTTTCAATAGCAAGTGTTTCTGCTAAGGAATAAGAAATAAGAACAGAAGCGTCAACCTTAATGTTGTYGGCATGACCATGTAATGCAGGGATATGATAATCAGCAGAGCATAATGTTTTCTGTAAGGTTAATTTAATATTTATTTAAATATTAAATAGACTTTTCTGTTAATAATTATAAACAACTTGACTCTCAGCTTCTGTTCACATAGCACTGAATGTCTGAAATTCCGCTTGCTAAAAGACAAGCAAATAAACAATTGGTCCCTACTAGGAGAAAAATAAGAGAAAGTGTGTTACCCTTCCATCCTTCCCTTTCCTAGCAACCATGTCTTCAAGTTATATTTTGTCCATAAAAAAGCAAGTAAACTAAGCTTCACTCTTGTCCTAGCCTAAATCAGTTCTTCTCTTTTTCTTTCTWTCCTTCTTTCTTTCTTGATTTCTTGCTTTCAAATTCAAATTAAAACTAGTGAATTAGATAGTGAATTATTGCTTAACAGTCATAAATATAAAGGAAGAAACAAATTTTTTTTAAAGACAAAATCTGCTATGGGTGAGATTTCTTAAGCTTCAAGAAAAAAATGTTACTGCTTGATATATATGCGTGCATCAAGATCTCTTCATGCTGCATTCACTCTGAATGTATATGCTCTAAACCTCTGCTCTAGTGTACTGGTGCTTCCTGAAAGATGGAGCTGAGTGGGCATCTCATCCATGTATGTAAATTCCTAAAGGGAGGATGCAGTCAGGAGGGAGCCAGGCTCTTTTCATYGCTGCCCAGTGATGGGACCAGAGACCATGGGCACACACTGAAACAGAGAAGGTTCCTCTTCGCATCAGGAAACACTTCTCACTGTGAGGGTGACTAAGCACTGGCACAGGRTGCCCAGAGAGGCTGCAGAGTCTCCCTCTTTGGAGGAATTCAAAAGCCATCTGGACACAATCCCGAACAACCTGATTTATTTGGTGTCCCAGATTGAGCAGGCAGCTTAGAGCAGATGAGCTCCAGGGGCCTCTGCCAATCTCAACTATTCTGCCATCCAGTGGAGATGCCTGCTGTGCATGGGTTCGAGCTTTTGTATCCAGGCAGCTTAACTTCTTGCACTGGAATAGTATTTACTCCTTTTTTTTACGACCTGCATGATTTAGGCTGCTGACATTGTCAGCACACAAACAAAATCCTAAAGCATACTGTGAACTAACAAACAGTCATGATCTGTCATGAAATCCCAACAGGAGAAAAAGGCTGACTGATGAAATTGTTTGAAAACAGCCCTTKCATTGGCCCACATGTTCTGGTAGTATCCCATCACTGGAGGCAGAGAGTAATTTTCTTGTTACAAAGGGAATTACTACGAGACCTCAAAAGGTGTGCTGCAAGATAGCATGCTGTCTCAAGACAGCTATTTCAGTCACTTGACAGAGTGGTGTAATCAAAAGATTATGCAGTAACAGCAAGGCTGTTGATGCATGTGCACTGCCACCACTTACTTCATGCTCTTGATAAATGATTGAGCAGGACAGCCTATGGGGCCAACTTGCACAGTACAGCAGGATGCCCAGACCTAGTAATGGGGATTGAGGACAAAACTTCTGAGCTTTCCTACCTGCTGTTACACGCCYCTTTTTGCAGGTGGCTGTTGCCTCTCGTCTCCCAGTTGTAAAAGGAAGCATTTTCTTCCCACTGTGTTGCAAGGATTAATTAGTTGGCATTTAGAGAGAGTTTCAAAGAGGAGTTAATAGGACAGTATTAAATCTAAGACACAAGAGAGTACAATCTATTTGGTTTTTATCTGGGCAATCTCACTGATGTCAGAGAGCCAAATTCCTTTTCTAATCTAGGAAGTGAAATCCTGGGAGGTGAAAAACCTCTGCAGCTTGCATTTGAAAATTTGGTTTTAAATCTTTCTGACCATAATTTCTGAACTGTGGCACGATGAATTAAATCAAAGTAAAGAAGCTGAATATGTAACTTGATTTTCTGTTCTGAGTACTCAGAGGCTCTCACTAATGGTAAGAGGAAATGTGCAGTTTTGGGATTTTTTTTTTCATTTTTTTTAATGAGGTCACTTAAACAGCTGCTTCAAGTATGGAATTAAGAAGCTAACTTTGGTTATCTTGGCTTCTCAGAATATTAAAAAATTTAAGAAGGGCTTTCATTATATAGGGAAATCATAATGTGCCTTCTCTGAAGACTTCATCCATAAATAAATTCTTGTAAGCAGGGCTTAATATCAAATGAATAGAGTCTGCAGCTACAGCAGGTGTTTGAAAGTCAAAGAGTGGCACCAATAGCATAATTTAAAGTTYATTAGCATCAGTGGAAGAAAAAAGTATATTTTTGATAAGTTCTGCATTTTGGCTAGAACTTTACAAGGGCATATATGCATGGGTTGATTGTAAAATTATATATTTAACAGCAGTGTTAAAGTACTTTTTAGTCATTACAATATTGTTTTGAAAATTCAGGTTTAAAAATAAAGTATAGATGAAAAGAGGACTTCATTAAAACAATTAAGTAGCCCTTAATGCAGAGCTTGGCTRTGGTATCTCTGCAGGGCTTGTACAAATAACAAGAATCCCAGGGGTGGACTCTTTATCCCACAAGAGACATTTTCTCTTCAAAGYCCATCAGCAGAAACCCTTGGATGCRGAAGCTGCCTGTTCAATGCCCAGGTCTCCTGTGACTAMAGAAGTGACACACACTGGGGGTGAATATCCTGTTGGGACTGCATAGAAAATGCAGCTTTATGTGCCACTTTCCCAGCCCTTGGGGGGGAAGTGGGGGGACAAGAAGCCTGTTTTCCTGACTGCCRACCCCCTCTCTTCCCTCCCCCCATTAATCTCCAGACTGTTTTGTTGCAGCTGTGCTGAAATGTATTCCATACACCAGCTGTCAGCCTAATGTSACTTGAAATGGGCTGCTGTAATAAACCATTATCGGAGCACTTGAGGAGAATGTGAGCCTTGACCTTATCTGGATAATTATCTAATAGTGTGCACAGAGTGATCCCTTTAATTGGTGTTGTCATCCTTTGCTGCCATGGTAGAATGTGCTGGCTTGGACAGTTACTGATTCCTAGGGTGTCTTCACACTTTCAATATCAACATCCCCCTTGCAGTTCTGCGGCCTTTGCTATAGGTGAGAAACACACAGGATTGATAAATGAGTTTCCTTGGGAACATTTAAAAAATTCTGTTACTTAAATTGCTTGCTAAATTGACTCCAGCCAGTTCTTGACAATTAGTAATGTTTTAGACTTTGTTGTGTAAGAAACTCTGAACAATATAACAAGCTTAGCTTATGGTCAGCAGATTGTCAAAATGAAGATCTGCTTGGTCAAGACAAGTTTTTACCTCTTCCTGGCCCACTGTCAAGAAGACAAGATGCTCAGCTCTTCCARAACACAAATTTACACATTTTGCTTACCACACAAAAGCAATCCTTTTTGGCAAAGGAYGATTGAGTAGGATTCAGCAGTACATCTGTAACAGTTTGTTTCCTCTGGTGGTGAATGGGGGCAAAGCAGAGGACCCAGACAAGTTTTATTTGTGTTACTTAAGAGCTTTCAAAAACTTAGGGTTTTGATGTGCAAACCTTTGTTTTCAATGCATTTTTTGAGAATCTGGATAGGTAGGTAGATGGRACACTCATTTTTAATGACACAAGACATTCTTGTCTTTTGTTTTTCATCTGCTTTTTGTTGTAAGTTCATCTAGCACAAAAAATGGTGTCACTCGTTCTTAAGTAGAAAGTACACTATTAGTTCCCATTACAGGAACTCACATTTTTTAGACCGTACTAAAATTCTACCAGTGYTATGTGTTAGTCATATAAACAAACTTAATTGTGACTTAGGTAGAATGTAACTGAAATTTAATCCCAAATGCAGTTTATCTTCTTTGAAAGAAGTCCCTCATTATCTGTATTGCTGTCACGTTTCTGGTCCATATTGTATTTTGAAASGTCAGATTCTGGAAAGCAAGATCCATGGTTTTAATAGATGTTACTTTTTAAAAATATAATAATATCAGTTTTTCACTTGYACCCAATGAGAGATTTTAGATGTGAATAACAACTCATATTTCAGACTTTGAAAAGACTGGAAACTGAATGGACTGAGATTTTTTTAAAATATTGTAGGATATAATATTAAATATTTTAAAATTTGTAGGAAGCAAAGGCCTTTAATTTTTTTTTTCTTTTTTTGCATGCATATAAGTGAAAATACAATGCAAAGATTGTTGCTCTTAAACAAAATAAAGATTTAAAATAAGCAAACAAACCCTTTGTGCCAATGCTGTGGAAATAAAGTAACTGTGTGAGTGAGTAGTGATGTAGGTCAATTCAGCTTCTCCTCATATTCGTTGTGACAGTTATTGGAATAGCTGGAGGCGGAGTGGTTACTGATACACTATACTCTATTTAGAGTTTTAGATGCTATGGCATCAACAGCAAGACCAATGGGAGCACTTAAAGGGATATTGGTGATACAGAGGTTGAATTTCATCCTGAGAGGAGGCAATGATTCTCATGGATTTTGGTGTTGAGACACAATTGACAAGGCAATAGATACTGGATGCTTATGTGRATTTTTTTTCTTGTTACTGCTTTTATGAAACTGAATTTTTTTGTTCGCCAGTTCTCCACATTTCCTTACTTAATGGTGTACATAAGAAGAAAAACATTAAAAAGGGTTAGATATCAGATACTACTGTAGCAGAAATAATTTAACACCAAATAAATTGTGATCCTTGGCTTTCCTAGTTACATTGACTAAGCAATCAAGGCTGAACAAAGKCATTCTAGGTACTGGGAAAACAGAAAATCATAGAGTTTCCATCCTACCCTGAACTGTTTAGTGGACATACAGAGCATATGTAACATGAGGGGTGCACCAAACAAGAATAATAGAAAAAATATTGTGGAAGTGATGTCATCCTGTTTTATTTGAGTGGGAAARGCAGTGGAATGGAGACAAACACTGAGAGGAAGAGAAATGACAGTAGACAGGGAATAAGAGAGCATGATAAAAGTATGGGGCACAGAGAAAGAACGGGGATTCAGGGTAGGTCTGATTTTGCTATTACTGCGTGTACCATTTCTTAATACAGCATTTACACAGGTACACATTTATTTGAGAAGTTTTGTTGGGTTTTTTTTTTTTTTTTTAGCACAGGGCACAGTTTCAGGAGTATTAATTAATATATGCCATTACCAGCAGAATTGGCATATTCTCAGAACTTCTTGTGTGGAAATAAATATTGTAACTTAGAAACATATATACAGACCCCTAAAATGAGTACAGAGCTCACTTCACATCGAAGCTGACACCTAGGCAGACAAATGTCTCATCATTGCAGATCTGTATCACCTTGATAAGTAATCCAGTATGATTGAAAGKCTGCTTTGGAATATTGGGGACCTAACAAGACCTTTCAGCTGATGCTCACAGCTAAAGGTGAGAGGAGGATTGGTTTCACGATGACTGATTAAGTTTGGAGTTGCACTATGYCTTCAACTTAAGAGCAGTTACCAGCAGTCAAGAGAGATGGTGAATAGTCTGTCCTATTAATATTACTTCATAATGCTGTGCTCTTGAATGTGACCATTCTGTGCAACTGTTTGTCCGAGAATTGCCTTTATTTTTATGGAAGTGAGCAAAACCRTTTCATCTGTACTGTCACATTACAAATATGGGCTACCACTTTACTAAGATCCATATTTCATAATCATGGCTCTCACCCCAGCGTAGGCAGCCATGCTAAAAGAACTTGAAACTTTAGGACAAGGTGCGAGACCAATTCCATGCTGCACACAGAGCTCTGTACCCCAAAAGTAAAATCAAGTGAGTTATCTTTGCTTTCAGTTATTAGTTATGCTGCCTTAATCTTGCAGCTTTTTGGATCTTCATGAGGCTTCTTTGGTGGAATAAAAGAAAGATTTAATTTGACATTGACTTGACTTTCAGATAATTCAGTTTTTAAGCAGCAAGTAGGTAAGATTTTTAAATGCACTTGAATAAAATTGGTACTATGTGCTGATTCTCATTAAAGGATTAAACTATAAGCATTTTATGAAGTTATTCTTTATAAAGTTATTTTTATCAAGTTATTTTTAATTGACAGAAGAAAAAAAATAGAGGAACTCAAAATAGAAAGAAGTGCCATTATTCAGAAGCTTCCAACCAGGAAATTATTTGTCTACTTTGAATATAAAAACCCCAAGTACTCTATATTATACAGAGATCATGCTGGGCAAACTTTATTCAATTTCTTTTTTTTTTCCTGGACCCTCCAATAAAAAATTCACCTAGAACATACTTCAATTTCTTGGGTCATTATTCCCTATATGAGGACTTTGAGTGTGAAGAATAAAGGAGTTATACTTTCTTCCTCTTCTTTTTCTTTACTGCTTCATCTGTGAAAACCAGCAGAATTCAGTGTTGAACTGGGCTTATTCCATTAGGGGGTGAAAATCTACCTGTGTGAAACAGGGCAGTGAAGGGGCTGCGGAAGAATAMACCAGCAAAAACCTTGTGATGTACAGATAACTTTTCCCCTGAAAAAGACCCTTGTTTTTCATAAGTAGCCTCAGCAAAGGTAACCAGATATTTCATAGTGGTTTTCTCTCTGTTGTATGGAGTTGCATAAGCTGTTTTTATCTTACCTTTTGCCCTGCTGTGATAAAAATCGCCTCCCTYCCAGCTCTCATTTAGTCTGCTCCCAGTGGTCTGTGTACTGTCCTGAGGGATGAAAAAGAAATAGCTTCCTCTCTGAAAGGGCAGGATGACCTGGCTAGCCTCAGGATAAGGGAAAGGAGTAGTTCACGAAGGAGAGTTGCAGGAACAAGGGCGAAACTAGAAACTCTCTGAGCCTTGTCGGGAGGTGAAAAGAGGCCATGCTGGAGCTCAGAAAACAAATGGTGATATTGGGAAAAGCCTCGGAAGGAAATTGGTTTACCAGGTCAGGTACTAGAAACATCTTCAGATTCTTAAATGTTGAATTGGAATGATTTTGTTYTTATTTATGTTGTGTTAAAGAAAACCTGAATTGATATATTCTAATAATAYATTCTAATAATAGTAGATGGCAGTGACAGTCAAATGTTCTATTTAGAGAGCAGCAATAACCTCATGGAGAACACACAGTATATGAACAGGTATTAAAAAGTGGCCCCAGTGAGTGAGATAATTGTAAGCTAGTTTAAATGTGATAGAAAATCATAAAAGCTATTATAAATAATAGCTCTTTATTTCTTTCTGTATAGTTATTTCCTATTTGAAGCATATGGTATACGCCTTTTTCACTTCAGTCACAATGCTCCCTTTTGTATTCTGGCTTCATATACTGTTAACAGGTCATATAAATCCATTGAATTAAAAGATATTGTGTACAACAATTTGTTTTAATTACAAAATATCATGTGTTCTGTTTAACTGTGAGTTTAATGAATGGCTATTTAATTAAGGGTTTTAACTCAGGTAATCAGTTTGCATCACTGGGCAACRAGTAATCAGTTTATAACATGCAGTTGAACAGTCAAAAGAGCATCAGGCAAACCTTTTCCTGRTAGTGTTTATTGGCTAATTAAATGATCTGGGCTCCAGGGTAAGTATAAAACAGGAAATGGATGGTAGGTAGGAAGAACGTCAGAGGAGGGTGCTTGACAGAGCTTGTTGAAGCCCCGTAGTTCACCATAAAATGCAAAAATTCACTGCAGACACTATATCACATTTGGGAAAATAATGTCCTATACCTTCGCCTATCTTGGGCAAATACATTATAACTCTAATAACAAGACACTGAAGTTATTTATTGTCGGTTATGATATAAAAGGACACATGTTAAGATTTTTTTTGTGGTAACATTAAAATACTCTCTTTCTTTTTTTTTCCTTTTTTTTTGAGGTTTGTTTTTCCACTTTTATCACATCTTAAATGATTTCTGTTTGAATGTAATTGATTATGTCTTTCCATGAAAAAATTACTTTTTACATCACAGCCTTTCAGAGCACATTCAATAACTGAATATACTCACAATTCCAAGGTTGATATACCTTCTAAAGGTGTAAAGTGTGGTTAAAAAGACTTGTATATATGATTATGAACAATKTCTTAATTTGATGTCTCTGCTGTCATCCATTCAAATATTTATTTCACACATTGTCATAATAAAGTGGGCTATTCTGATAATCCATTATATACTTTGTAGCCCATAAGATTTCAGCCAACAATCCTCGTATTTGTTCCAAAAGCTGTGGTTGATCTATTGAGTCATTTTAGAAAGACAGTCAGTCTAAAAATAAGTGATGCATAATCCAGTACAATGCTTGAAATGTYACTCCAACATTTTATTTCCTTTATTTTAAAAATAAATTATTTCTCAATTTCTTTTACTTTTCTTCACCTAAGCCTATTTGAACTGTCAGCTAAAGAGGTTTCTCTTCTCATGTAGACCCTATTAATATATCATAGCAAAAGCTTTTCAGATTWTTTTTTCCAGGTAATAATTTAAATYAAGCAATTCCTAAAGGTTACAACTCAAAACAATTGTTAGAGGGATGCTCATGGCTTGTGAAAAACATTCTGGTTCAACTGAGAGACAAAAACCAAGCATGGTCTTGAACTGAACATGGGGAAGTGCCATGGCTTTGGAAATTAGTTTAAAAGGTTTAACCTTTAMGGGTTTTAGATTTAATAAAACAAATGAAGTCTACTACACACCACATGCACATGAACCATTTTTCTTTTCYTTTTAGATTATGGCAAATACAGGTTTTGCATTTGGGCTACAATAATAGATTTCTTCTCTCCTGTATCATAAAACAGCTAAGTCAACATGATGGCACATGTGTGCAAGACAAGCAAAACATACTACATCATAAATAAGTGCAAKAATATTGCATATATTAAAGTTCTTYTCCTAAGATCCTTTYTTCGTCGTCTATTAATAAAGCTTTATTTTTTTTCCTTTTCATTTTCTGAGAACAGAGTTTTTTTTTCTGTGTAGAGTTTTGGAAGGGATATTAAAAGGTTTTCTTGTGCTGTTCTAGGTACAACTCCAAAATAGTTACGTCTTCATATCAGCCTAATAATGCTTGCACAAAATCCTGTAGACTATGCTGACTGAAGAATTTTTTTTTCAACTTTTATAGCTATTTTAGACTGAGATTTCTCTCTTGACTTTCTGCTTATATCAGAATTTCAATTTTCAGATATTCAGTGGCTATTTGAGTGAATTCTAAAAATGCGAAGAAATGAAGATGAGTTGGAGTCTTGAGTTTAGATAAATAATGCTTAGACATAATTTAAAAACAAGTGAAATTTTAATTCTGCTTACTAAGAGCCCAGCATGTTGTGTAGTAGAAAAAAAAGTATCAGTGATTATAACACATTTCACTGTCTTAGTCGACTAATGTTTTACAGTAAGGGCTACCTATAGATGGCACCAAGAGTAAATACTGGAGGGGCTATACAGAAAAAGTCTTTTGAATCCAGTGTACTCATGCTTTTGAAGAAGCAATACTCAATGGCTTTCTGATTATTTTCAGTGTTACAGTAATTTTATTAATTCTATGGTCAATAATTGAAATCCTTCATCTGACCTCAGCTGAATACAAAAATCCAGGACTGGATTCAGGAGGCATTAACCTAAATGGCCTTTTCTTTAAATTTTGTCTTTCTAGTCTGTTCTTGGTCTTGTAACAGTTCTGGAGATTGTAACATCTGGCAGCACTGAGCAACAGCATCATATCTACTCCTATGTATGCTGCTGAAGAACACAGAGGGCTAGAACATTGTCTCAGATGTTTTTTCTTTACCCCAGCTGCATCCTGGTTCTTTTAAACACAAGTAAAACCTTTCTGGGAGAAAACAAGGGGTGCTGGATTATAACAGGGATGGTCCCAGTGCTGTATTATTTCTGTATATGACCCTGTGCACTGAGATGTTCTGAGACATGCTGGGAAGCAAAATTAGCCTTTGAGGCAGTATGGCCCTTGGATTCTGTGATCAGTATGTGCATTGCTATCTTTTTGCTGTCAATCTCTTTGTCCAAATTGGCTCAGCATCCTCAGTCATAAAGCTTGCAATGCAATTGGAAGCATCATCAACACTAATAATG
>NW_026623257.1:299200-345783 GCF_030028575.1 Malurus melanocephalus | reverse complement strand
TGGCAGAAACTGCACAAAGGAGTCTGTCCCAGTGTTATTCACCTTTGTAAGCCAGAGCAACATTACATTAAAGTAAAAAGAAGCTGACAAGCCGACACTAGAGCAGGACTCCAGAGATTAGTACAGTGATGAAAAGTCCATATTACAAGTTTCCTGTTCTATCCTAGTTAAGGCAGAAAACAACTGCATTAAAGCAAAATAATGTAGGAAATAAAAAKAAATAAAAATAAATAAAATTTTGCAAGGTAACTAGCAASTATTTTAATTTCTAAATTTATCTTTAAACATAGAATTAGATTGTTAAGAATGGGTTTTGTGTTACATGAGTTGATAAAGGCCAGAGGCCTCGATTTAGCATWGGGTTATCAGCGCTTTGCTCATTCTCATGAAAATGCTTTTTATTTATGGAATTTGCAGCACTTCTCAGATTCTTCCAGTTTCCTTAGTCTTGCTATGATCTGAGTGTCTCATTCATAACTTGAACAGKTATCATCTTGAGGGCCTTCAGGACGGCCAGAGGCTCACACCCAACCAGCATAAATTTGGGAGGGGCAGGTCCTGCCTGACCAACCTCATCTCCTTCTMTGASCGGGTGACCCACCTGGTGAGTGARCAGAAGGCTGTGGACATTGTCTGCCTGGACTTCAGCAAAGCCTTTGACACTCTCCCACAGCATTCTCCTGGAAAAGCTGYCAGCCCATGGCTTGGACAGGTGCATTCCTCRCTGGATGGCCAAGTCCAGAGARTGCTGGTGAATGGTGCTGCATCCAGGTTGTGGCCGGTCAGCGGTAGTGTCCCGCAGGGATCTGGGTTGGCCCAGTCCTGTTTAACACTTTTATTGATTATCTGGATGAGGGGATTGAGTCTACCATTAGCAAATTTGCAGATGAAACCAGGTGTGTCTGGGGGGGATGTCTATCTGCTGGAGGGTAGGAAGGCTCTGCAGAGAAGCCTGGACAGGCTGGATCCATGGGCAGAATCCAACAACATGAATTCAACAAGACCAAGTGCCAGGTTCTGCACTTTGGCCATAACAATCCCCTGCAGTGCTACAGGCTGGGAGAGAGTGGCTGGAAAACTGCCCAGTGGAAAAAGACGTGGAGGTGCTGACTGACAGCTGAACATGAGCCAGCAGTGCCCAGGTGGCCAAGAAGGCCAGTGGCATCCTGGCCTGTGTCTGCAATGGTGTGGCCAGCAGGACCAGGGCAGGGATTGTTACCCTGTACTCAGCACTGATGGGGCAGCAGCTTGAGTATTTTGTCCAGTTCTGGGCCCTCCAATTTAGAAAAGATTTTGAGATGCTTGAACATGCCCAGAGAAGGACAAGGCTGGTRAAAGGTCTGGAACACAAGTCTTGTGTGAAGTGGCCTTAGGGACATGGGGTTGTTTAGCCTGGGGAAAAGGAGGCTCAGGGAAGAGCTTATCACTCTCTACAACTGCCTGAAATTAGGAATTAGTGGTCTGGTCACGGCCAGTCTGTTCTCCCAGACAATTAGCAATAGGATAAGAGGGCAGATCTTAAGCTGTGACAGGGGAGGTTTAGGTTGCATGTGAGGAAGAAATTTTTCACAGAATTTGATATTTTGTGATTTGATATTGATATGGGCTGCTCAGGGAGATGGTGGAGTCACTGTCCCTGGAGGTGTTTAAGGAAAGACTGGATATGGCACTCAGTGCCTTGGCCTAGTTGATGAGTGGTATTAGGTCATAGGTTGGATTCAATGATCTCAAAGGTCTTTCCCAACATAAATGATTCTGTAATTCTGTAAAACATTGTGCAAAGCCTGTAAGGAGATAAATGGCCATGTGCGATCACCCTTCTGGAGTTCACTTTCTCAGATTTGTGTGTATAGATAGCACACCAGAGGTATGAAGGGCGTCTAAAAATAATTAAAAAAAAAAAAAAAAAAAAAAAAAAAAAAAAAAAACCCAGAAAAACAAGATTGAGGTACAAATATTTAAATTTATCTCATGCATAAGTTTTGACATTGCTCATTTACTGTAGTTTTTCCAAGCACTTCATCTTTTCTAGCAGCATTGATCCTGTAAATATGGAAAAACTGTACTGTAGTGTTTGTTTTAGAGAGAGTTAGAGCGTTCACAACTGTTGAGGTCAGTCCATGAGAGGAAAAGGAGGGAAGAAAGGAAAGATTCATCTTTTCAGGACATAATTGCCTCAGAGTACATTTTCCTTTTGATGTTGGCTTGAATACTGTTTCCATCATACAAATAAATTTTTCTTTCTTCCTATTTATTGCATATATTTGAACTTTGGACAACAAATTTTCTATGCAAGAGATGTATACACAARTGGGTTTTAATTCTTTGCTATCCTTCTTTTCAAGAGCAAGTCTCAAATACCTATTGGTTGGGAGTGGGGGGTGTTAATGCTCTCGTAGAGCTTTATTCCTTTATCAAACTACAGATTTTATGGTTTGTTAGTTTCAAAAAATTTCCATAAAATAGGTTTCAAATGCAGTGCATGGCAGGGCCATTTTGGTTGAGTGTTGACACAAAATGTACACTCTATAAGGCTATTACTGCTAAAGCCACACAACTTTCTTTTAAAAATTAAACATTTTGTTTCCTAACAGAAAACCTGACATGGCATGGGCCATATTCTCATAGTACTACTGTGCTGTGTCTCAGACATTTTTTAAATAACACATGTATTGTGCTGTAATTATTTCGATAGTATTTAACAAAGTTGAAAACATTGTGTGCTATTTTAATGGTATATTGCCTTTATCTTCTTAATTGGCATTTTAGATTTTCATTCCAAATTCCATCTCACTGMAAGAATTGAAGTTTTAATTGTTTTAATGTAACTGCAAGGGGACGTGCAACTCTTCCTAGCCATAATATCTAACTTTTGAACTGTACAAATACATGTGAGTAGCACTAGTGACATCAGCTGAAACAATGAAACCTCCTAGTACCTGTAGTGATACCACACCACCAAGGGCATTTTGTGTTTGGAGAGTAAATTATTTTGGATAACAGAGCAAAAAGTGGGGTTTTTTGTAAGTGARCAAATAAGAATTCTCCTTATCTTCTACATAACCATTTAATCTAACTTTYCTCTCATGGATACAGTTTTACATGAAGTATTATATACTGTGTCTGTATTTTTCACATATTGAGTTATAAATAGGTAAAATTATGGTAGAATGGAAAGGAAGTATTATTGTTTGTACTTAATATTTCTTATGTAAATTCCATGCATTCTTTTTTAAATTATGCTCCAAGGTGATACACAGCTCTTGTTATTATTACCTTGATCTTCATATAATKCTATATTTTTATATTCCGGTATTCTCTTTAGCCCATAAGTGTGACTCTGAGTTGTTTCAGTTTTCAATAACAAAGTATTAATTCTTAATGTGTAGGGATGTTCTGGACTTATGAACTTATTCCCATTTCTAAAGTGTATCTTTCCAGAAAAGAGTCAGTGTATTTTGATCTGAAGAATAATATTAATGCATTTTCTCTAAGAAGTCTACAAGGCATGCATATTATAAGGCCATGCAATAATGTCAACATTTAAACAATTCCTTAGTGACCCTTAATTGCTCGATAYGGCCAGCATCTAGTTTATGAGTTTAATCATGGTAAGTTTATCAAACGAAAAATATCTTCACATTGAAAAAGATATGACACATTAAGCACATGGTACTTTTACTTTTTTTTAAATTTTTTTTTTCTTGGCTATTTCACTTAGCTAGATCAAAAGCATCTTTGTTACAGAAGAAATTATGAAGGCATTTGATGCTTATATCTCCAGTGACAGAGCAGTAGAYGACAAAATGTCTGGGCCACAGACAATTTTTCATGTCTTCTAGGCCATATCAATTTTTCCATAATTAAACACTCAGTAGGAGCCTTGCAGTCTCCCTGTCTTATGCAAATCCCGAATTTAAAAATTACCTGCCAATTTTAGGTGAAATAGAATTTAGTAGGTTTGTGAAGTAGTTATCTTAATTAAAAGGAAAAAATACTGGATAGTAACTGTCTTAATTTTCCATGCAAACTTCATACAATTTTAAATTTAAGTGAAGGAAAAGCACAGTTGTCCTTACTTTAGCATGGAGGAAAATAATTAGAGAGACACTCCAATAAAACCAGGGAAAAGAAACTGGAAAAGGCAGAATGAGAAAAAAGCTTCAAAATGTTACTTTTCAGAGTCAAGAAAAAACAAGCAAGCAAACATTTTCTSCAACAAGTCTTGTGTTCAGCGCTAAACGCTTCCTACCTCCTCAGCCATCTCTTGGCTTCATTAACAGCACCAGCTGTCAACAGGAGACAAACACCCCAGAAAAGCYCTTGACCTTCTGAATGAGATTTACTTGCTCATGTTTTTCTCCATGATGTTCCACAGTCTTTATCAAGGTCCCAGAATGTTTCCAAGCCCATGATGTACCCCCCAAAAAGATTGTTTTGTATGAATTGGTGAGCAGCATAAGGAACAAAGCTCATTTCTGAAATGGTGTTTCCAAGCCATTGTCCTGTTCAGTGGAAGACAACCCATGAGCACACTGCCACAAACACTTGTTTGTGATTTCCTGCCCTAATGCTAACAGTGAATATCCCCCCAGCCCGTGGGAGGAGGGGAAATGGCCTCACTGAGCTCTACACTCTGCTTACTCTCTGCTTTCAATTGCCTTCCCACAGACTAAATAATTTGGTTTAGGCTTATGAAGAAGTGTGAATTAATCTCCAGACTGTATTTATTTCACTACTTAGTGCTAAACAGCTGGCAAAAGACTGTTTTTTTTTTGGTTTTTTTTTTTACTGAACCATTCCGCATTTTCTCATTGTCTTCAGTAAGATGAAGGASCAGAAAGGTGGACAAGATTATCAATTATGATTATCACTTATTTACATCTGCCTGAAATTCTAGGTGCTTGAGAAGTCTGGTTGTTTTACTGAATATGAGAAAAACCTTTTCATTAAAAAACACAACTTTTTTATTATTATTTTGGTACATGTTGCTGTATTAATGCAGTCTCTAAGAACATGGTTGTTGTCACATACTACCTGCTAAAAGGCTGCACAACCTACAGCTATAAGTGATATAATATTTTATAGGTTATAAGTAGATTAATGTCTTTGCATAAAGATTTCAAGTATGGAAAAGCTTATTTAAATAGATGCAACAGTTTCTGCTCATATATGTGCTCCTGGGATGCGTATGGCAGCTATGTGTGCATCCCAGTGTTGCATAAACATTTACCTGTTTCACACCTTTCAACATGAGCAAGTGTAACTTCCTTCCATGGTTCTGCATTTATTTATGTTTATTTTTATTGTTAGAATAAGTAAAGGCCAAATTGCTATGCAAGTCTTCTTTAGAATTTTTAGGTCTTCTTTATATTGCTAAGCTATGCAGGTCTTCTTTAGAACCAGTTTTTTTGCTCTTCACAACACCTCCAGCTGACGTGTGGCATATGTCTACGTGTGAGTGAGAAGTGTTCTCCCGAGGTCACAAGGAACACAACCCAGTCCATWAGTGGAAGAAATGTGCAGCATTTGTGCCTGTGCAGTTTGGTTTTGTTAGCTTAGAAATGGGCAGTAGGCATCACCTTCCTCATCATGAAGGAAATTTCAAATGTAATTTACAGAAATGCCTGCAGATTAGGTCTCCAGATTCTTTTCAGCAGATACAATTGCTTGTATTCATGCGGAAACCCTGTTCTCTGTGCCCTTGGTTGWAATCTCCATAACGTCCTAGCTGGGAGAAATTCTCTGTGACTAGCAAAGCATAAAGGCAACTTCATTTCCAGTAATTAGGCCCTATCCACCATTTTATGAACACACCCAGAAGACAATCCTTTTCCTCTGGAGGCCAAGGAAAGGAGACAGTCTTCCCTGAGACATGGTGTTGTCAGCTACTTCAAAGTTGTTTCAGGAGGCACGAGTTAGGGAAGACTTTAGCCCTTCTTCCTATAAACGTATACAGCCTGGAAAGGTTCTTATTAGGAGGGTCGAATTCCTTACTCTAGTAAAACATCCTGGGAAATGTGTTACTACCTTTCCATGCCTGCTCCCAGAMGATAATTTGAATGTAGAGAGCTTGAGCTCTTATGAGGGTCGACTCAATGCAACTWTTCATCTTCCAGTTTATAATGTCAYCTCATCAATACAAGYTCTTAGACCAGTCTCTAGGTAGTTTCCACTAATATTTCCTACCCACTGTATGAGTTTGGTTTACTGGTAGCTTTTATATCACATGAGGGCAGCTATTTGAAAAGCTTAGAAACAGATTTTGAATTTAACACTTGTGGGCAAGGTGTAAATGCTGACAGACAGCTCAGCATGAGCCAAGACACAAGCAGAAACTCTTGAACAATRTGTTGCCATAAAAAGAAAGGAGACAATAAATTTGTATCACAGCATGGGAAGAGGCAATGGCCAAAATCTCTTGGCATCTCTGAAGAGGGAGAAGAAAATATTGCGGCAGAGCACTCTATGCATAGAAAAATAATGACCCACTAGGTCAAAGTTACTTGTGGCTTACTGGGCACATAAAGGTGAAATGAAGGATACTGTAGGCAGTAATGTGTATTGTCACCCATAAAGAACAAAAGAGGTGCTGTAGAACAGTACCCTGCTTGGGGAGGACATTGCACTCCTCTCCTTGCTGCGGCAGCTCAGCCCTGCTGCTCCCTGRTGGTCACTGGAGCCAGGATTGGGTGCTCAAAGAGAGCCAAAATTCAGCCCCTGCACCTCTGGGCAGGGCTGTGTGCCCTCGGCAGACACTGAAGGTCTGGCACTGCAGCCTGTTGGTGCTGCACAGGAAATGGCAAGTCCAGCTTCCAGGCTGAATTGAAATAGTTGGGTGTTTTGGGGGCACTGGRGTTTTTGGGTTGCTAATTGCCTCATGCCATATTTTGAAGTGGAAAGAGGCARTTAGAAAACGCGTTGGATTTAAAAATACATGACACTGTGGTTCATGCTTACTGCACCATAAATAACTAGCAACATAGTTTCCAATAGTGTGTGCAGAAAGGGCAGTAGGTGTTTTTTCTTCCCAAAATATTGTTGCATTTATTTGAGGTCACAGGCAGAGTGATAACATGCCAACAGAGGGAAGTGTGCTTGAATGTTGCTGGGATTTTTGATTTTTTTTTCTTAAAGGAAGTGGTTTTATTGTAAGGAGGGGGAGGTGAGCAAAGTGAAAGGRAAGAATAAGGGAGAATATTGAGAAGAGAGAAAAAGATGGAGCTTCAGAGTGAAGACAAAGTGTGAAAAGGATGTTATCTAAATGCAGCATTGTTAAGTTATTAGAGTGAATGCATTATTGACTGGAGAATGTTAGCAGAAKTTTAAATAACTTAATTGATCTGTTAATCACCATCCAAGTTGCTTTCCCTTGGGTGCACATACCATTGTTTGTTAGTTTTTGCAGCAGATATTCTGCAGGTAGAATGTGAAGTCTTTGGTATTTGTTATGATAGTATGTGACTTTACTTCATAACTTCCTATTCTACAAAGTCATTATGTTCTTAATAAAAATTATGAAACACATACACTGTGTGCTTTTAGGAGGAAAAAACCAAACACCAAACCAAACCAAAACCAAAACCACACTTCTATCCTTATCTGATTAAAAGCCTGAACTGAAACTCCAGTAGCCAAACAGTCATGACTGACCAAAAGAATTCCCTGAAACAGATTTATTTTGTACCTGGTATGACTGCTGTAGCAAGKGAAGGTTAACATTCCCATCACCTCAAAAGGAACGGTGTATACAGTCTTTAACAGGTGCCTCTCTCTCTTTCCTGTGAGTATCAGCGTCTCACACACCTTTCTGAACATCAGATTCACTCCCATCTTTTTATCTATTCTCTTTTAATCCCTCAGCCTCTGCAACTCCCTTCTGATCAAGTTAACTTGTTTTCATTTGTGGCAATCATTCATCAGTATTTTCTGAATACTTCTACAGCCAAAACAGAAATCCATTAAATTTTTATAGCACTTTAATCTCAACCAATAATTACTCATTAATCTTGYTGGAAATACACATTTTCTTCAGTCCATTGCCAAGGCACAAGCTTGAAGAAAAAACGTGAAGTATTTAATCAGTTTTTTTTAATTTTTTTAATGACAAATTCTGGAWAATAGATTAAAAAATTAGGTCCACTGCATTGGGGTGCATTCAGTTTTTAGAAAGTGATTAACTATATGCCAAACTGTCAAAAGAAATTCTGCATCAAAAAAGAGGAGTTGTTAACATTATTATGTCTGTGTCCAGTGATTTTATAATGTCTATTTTAAATACACAAGGCAAAMATAAGTCAGCACCATACAGTAATTTTCAGAGTGGAGATTTATAACTATGAAAAGAGAAGCCTGAAACATCTTTTATGCCTATTCATACCCTCCTCCAATTTTTTCTCCCATAGGTTTGACTTCAAAAACATTTTTGTCTCTCCTTCTAAAATTTTAGTTACATCTACTAGCTAATTGAATTGAACACAGATTTTGGCCTTTCTGTCCTGAAGAACTTATCCTAATTCTTGCTCTCTCATCAAGCCATGGCTGCATCCTGGGAGACTCAGTTTTCCAGGGCAGTTGAATTTGCTGACACAGGTAGGTCATGGCCTAGGTTGATTTAGAAGTCCCACACTTGCTAAATAATTCAACCTATTTTATGGCTATTTGCTTAATACCCAATTTCTGTGGAGTCGGTAAAGTCTCTGACAAAAGGTCAAATTGATTGCACAGCTTCTCTCTGTTGRAGTTCTGTGGCTTCCTGATGCTGCTGTCAGTATATCCTCACTTCTAATTGATTTTCTTAATTCAAAAATTGATGCAAAAAACTCTTTTCTAATGAAAAGCATGTTTGTCAATATTCTCCACCCCCTGTATGGATTTCTGTTGTGTTGTTACTTTGATTACTGGTTCCTGACCTGTTTACATTCCAGTTTGCTTGAAAACCCAAATCCTCATTCTCCAAATGTGTTGTGTCATTTTCAAGATCTTTTTGGGAGTAGAAAGATCCTCATGCTCCCAGGCCATACTGTATTTTTATATTCAGAAAGAGAAGAAAAAATAACCTGTTGTGAGCAGCAAGTCTTTATTTCTGGTCAGAGATGAATTCCCGGATAAAAGGATGTGTTTCTTCTTTGCCTTGTGACACAAAGTCAGACTTTAAAAGCTTTCCACTTGTTCAAAGTGACTAGGAGGCTGAAGAAGTGACACTGTGTAAGGCTGTGTATGACACACATCACTGCTGTGCACTTGTTCTGTGCATTGAGTCTTGAACTCTTTTTAGTTYGATAGAAAACCCATCATAATGTTTGACTATTATAAAGCTTCAGCATCACAGATGTTGAACTTTTCCTGATGCTTGTATACATCATACAAGATGAAGCAATGAAACTGCATTACAGACCTTGTTTGGTGTTGAGGTGATGAATTATTTCTGCCACTGATTACCACACCAGCAATGGAGTACATGCTGTAATAACACATTCTCACATTCCATTCRTTAGTTCCAGTATTGATTTAATCTTTTTCCAAAGCACCCCCTTAGACTTCCTTTGCAGTTAAATGCTGCAGCTTTTGAGATCCCTCTATTCAAACAAAACTTCTTTAGCTAGAAAAGATCCTATGATTCAAGTGAAAATAGTGCACATTATCCAGTCCTCCAAAATTTTATACAGTTGAGCACATCCTCTCATTAATTTAGTTTTCCAGAATTCTGTATTGTTGAGGAGWGGTGTAATAAGAATGAACATGTAGCAGAAGCACCTTCCCTCCCTACATTTGTTACTGTTGTCCTAGGAGAGCAGATCTAATGATGGGGTTTTCTCTGCTAATGCCATGCTCCTCTTCTTTGTCAGTTCTTCTGCATAATATTGCTAGTTAGGAAAAAATGTCTTTCACTGCCTATGCTGTGATATTTGTTTTTGTATTCCCCTATTATTTTGAGCTAGCCTTATGTGTCAGAAGAATGTGAATTCAAACTCTGAACTGGCATCAAATTTGAAAGATCAGATTTTGGTCAGAAAATCTTTACTAACAACTTGTTGATGTGAGGGAAGTGAATTGGTAGTCCAGGTGGAGACAGGTGACAAGGGGTGCTCCTCGGTGATTGGTATCGGTACTGATGATGTTCAGCATCTTTGCTGGCAACAGGGACACTGGGACAGAGTTCACCCCAGCAGGTTTGCYRATGWCACCAAGCTGAGTGATGTGATCAACACAACAGAAGGAAGGGATACCATCCGAGGGATACTTGGACCTTTGCAAACATCATGAAGTTCTGCAAGTCCAAGTGCAAGGTGCTGGACCTGGCTTGGGGCAGTCCCAAGCACAAATACACACTGGGTGAAGAATGCATTGAGAGCAGCCCGTGGAGAAGAACTTGGGAGTATTGGTGGACAGGAAGCTTGAYGTGAGCTGACAATATGCACTTGCAGCCCAGAAGGCCAACTGCACCAAAGGAAGCAGGACCAGCAGATGGATGGAGGGGATTCTGCCTGTCTGGTTTGCTCTTGTGAGATCCCACCTGGAGTACTGCATATGCCTGCGGGGTGCCGAACAAAAGAAAGATGTGGACCTGTTGGATTGAGTCAAGAGGAGGGCCAGAAAGATGATCAGAGGGCTGAAGCATCTCTCCTATGAGGCTGAGAGAGCTGGGGCTGTTCAGCTTGGAGAAGAGAAGGCTCCAGGGAGACTTAGAGCACCTTTCAGTACCTGAAGGGGGCCAACAGCAAAGCAAGACAGGGACTTGTTACCAGGGYATGTAGTGACAGGGCAGGGGGGAGTGGCCCTAAGCTGAAGGATGGCCAGTTTAGACTGGATATKAAGAAGAAATTCTTTACAGYKKKGGKKGKWARGSMMYKGGRMMRGSYKSCCMRRRRRRMTKKWRRWKSCSMMTYYYYKGRARKKKTYMAARWYCMAMMWKSMMYKRRSCAACCTGGTCTMRTGGAAGGTGTCCCTGCTCATGGAGGGGTGGGWTGAARCAAGATGATCTTTAAGGTCCCTTCCAACCAAAACTATTGTACAATTATATGATTCTTCCTTCCTGTCTTATGCATTGTATTCTGCATTGCTGGGCATCTAATAGATTTTTCTCGTGTTGTGAACAGGCAGTGAAGCTATTCTGGGTGACTTAACTAGCAGTAATGCCTGCCAGTGCACCAATTTTCTTCTGTTTTAACTACAGATGTTCAAGATGAAATATTATAAACAAATTACAGGCTKCAAACTATCTCATTTGTGCTCATTGCACTATAACCATAAATTCACTTAGAGTGYAGAAACAGAATACTGAGAATTTCTTCAATTTCTCCTATTTTCACTGCATAAGCCAACAACCAGGATGTGAAAACAACAGGAAAAAAATCCTCTGTGCTTCTGTGCCCTGTTTCTATGCCTGCATTAAATCTTCATAGTAGTAAGGAGTATTAAGTAGCACAGAGTTGCATTGATTAAGACTAAGGTTGTCTATCAGATCCCGTGGTTCTGATGGTGATTCAATCATCAACAGCAAAAATATGCAGATTGAACTGTGTGGAATAGCCTTTTTGGTTTTTTGCACTTTTTTGTCCCATCTCAATTCTCTAGCACAGTGTTCAGAGCAGATTTTTGTAACAAGGCTCTGCATAGGCCAGGTGATCTTCCAGACATCCATGCTCTCTCCAAGAAACTGGTATTATCTTCAGCGTGCCTTCTGAAGTTGTTTTGCTTTCTGCTGTGTCAATTAGAAGTGGGTCACCTGCAAAGTTCTTGTTGTGTTGAAAATGGCTAGCAATACTACACAGCTGCTACAAAGTAATAGAAAATGYCTCACTAGTTTCTTTCAACAAAGCTGGTTAGCAARTAGGSATTTTYTCTTCCTKYTKACTGTTAATGAATTGGTTATTCCCCCAAACAGGGAAACAGAGTAATTCTTAAAGACTCTGTGGCCTGTAATATTATTTTAAAATATTTTTGCTATTCATTAGTGTTACATAACATAAAGAGCAAAAGTTGGTGGAAATAAGTGCTATCTACCAGTATCTATTGAGATATAAAGGCTTTCTTTATTTATTATACAAGAACAAAATTCCCTGTTTATTCAATTAGCTTGAGCTTAGTATGTCATAGAAAAAAAAAATGTAGAGATCTGCAGAGCCACCATGCCAGTATCACACAAACCCCCTTCTTATTAGAGTTTTCGTCCCCACAGAGTTATCAAATCAAGAGAGAAATATGAGTAAAATATAGTAAGAGATAGTGACAGAAGCCTGAGCTTCTAAAAAACATCTGAAGTTTTGAAGTACTTGTAGGACTATTTCACAGTAACTTAATGTCTCAGACCRGAAAAATGTTAGTAGAAAAAAAGAAAAGATTCTGGAGTAATCTCTGTCTGCATATGTATAGATTGTCAAGCATAAGAGCAGCAAAGTGTCCCCTATAAGGGGTTTAGGAGGAGAAAACCCTGCCACAGCTCAGTATAGAAACTACTTCAGTGAGTTTCTTTATTGGCTTCATTTCATTTAGGTGAAATAATGTTATTTGTAGTTGGAACAGCAGTTTATCCTACACATGAGTCCTGTTGGCTCACTGCACACATTAAAGATAGCACAGGCTAACCGTGAACTCTGGCCTTGGAACAACTGCCAGAAATGTCTGCAGATTTATCTTTGAAAACATAGATTTCAGAATTGATGTTTTTCATTCAAATTACAATGGATCTGCCTAGGCACTACACTCTTGAAGTATGAAGATGTTTTAAATGTTTSTTGAAGAACCAGCATTAAAAGAATGGGAATGTGCATTTGTGTAGATGAAAGTGAGGTGTGGATGTTGGCATAAAAACACTGAATTGTGGTTCAGAGACAAGTCCTCATGTGCTGTATGAACAAAAGAAAAATCATCTCCTAATCTCCTTTCTCAGCATTCCAACTTAAAGGCAGTTTTCCTTTTATTCCAGTACTTCTGGAATACATTATAGGGTTCTTTCTGTTTCTTTCTTTTCCATCTCTCAAAGTTTGCACAGCTTCAGCATACAGTGAGTCAAATATTATCAGGGCACTTAAGGAGTTGATCAATTTTAAGTGTGTAGGAATTTCTGTGATTCAGRAAAAGTAAGTATTCTACCCATCTACAGGAACAGTATATGGGTTTGAAATGGAAATAGTTTTCCTCCACTTTCATATATCAGTTTTATGAGATAGGATCCCTTTATATAAGAATAGCAATCTGCACAAATGTCARATGATTGAACAACTCTTTCATGAATATGTGGCAATCCATTTTAATACCAATCATTGATTCTGGCAATGAGAGTGAAATGCYTTTGAATTGTATTGATAGGTTAAATTTCTCTATTAAATACATGGCTCAATTGCCTGTGTGTTGTGCACTACTGCAATGGATGCAATGACTTTATAGTACTTGTTTTCTTATTCTTTTAACAGAGCTTTCCTGAGGTGGTGATGCATATTAGCTCATTGAAATGAAACAGGATGGCCATTCACAATATTTTAATGAAAGAGAGCATGCTCAGGCCRCTACCTAATTAACTATCCCTTTGAGATGTTCTCACATGTGGAGTAGATTTTTTTTTTTTTCTATTAAATTGCCGTTTATTTGTGACCTTCAATGTATCATAAACGGTCTTCCTTCTACATCCTGAGCAGCACTGGAGAATAACAATAAACTGTTGTATTTCTCTCCTTAAATGACACTTACAGCTTGGCAGAGTTACAAGGAAGCTGGTAGGTTTGCCATTCAGAAGCTAGAATATCCGTTGCCCCCAGCAACATTTTACTTCTTTGAAATTTTAGAAATACAATTAACTGTTGGATTTTCCCCTTCCAAAAGTTTCTGGGAGAAGTAGTTGATTGTGCCCATTATTATTATTATTATTATTATTATTATTATTATTATTATTATTATTATTATTATTATTGATGGTGCTGCTGTTTTGTTGTTATTAGTATTATTATTTCATTGGCCTTGCAGGTGTTTAAAAGAAGTTTCTATGCTAAACCTCTGAACTTGCCTTGGTGCTGTTGCTTCCCCCTCTTCCCTTTTGGGAGGAAGATGAGTGCAACCCCTGCACCAATGTCTGCCCCAGGGAATGCACATAAACCCARGGAAGATTGGTAGAAGCCAAGTCAGACATTTCTTTTGTCCCTTCAGACCCTGAWATGCTGCTTTTCCTTCCTCAGTGTGTATGTTGTGTCCTGTCTAATCAAGCAAAAGTGACCTCTGCCTCACTGTGACATTTTGAGAGAAGGCTACTGAAGTGTGTACTGAAATTTTATGACTCCCAATCAGTAGCGGTAAATATTAATGATAGGGGATGTTAAGTACATGGTCATTGTGGTTCAGAGGAAGGGGTGGCGCTTTGTAAGTAGGAAGGAGCTGTTTTTCAAAGATCTGGMTTGAATGTGGAATTCTAAAGAAAAAGCTAAAATGCAAGCCTCTAGTCCAGTCCTGCAGCCTTTTACCTAAACATTGGCAGAAAATAACAAAGGCTGTGTGCAAGGAATTATTTTAAAACTAAAATGGGTATAGAAATTACATAAAAAAAAACCTTGCGAAGGGCTCATTTTGGAGTCTAAGCTGACAGTTTATGCACATGAAGTATTTGAATATGAAGCTTAATATTTATGTGAAAGAGATCTTGTGTCTTGCCTGACAGGATTTTTGTATACAAAATAATGGAACAATTGTTTTCCACTGCTGCTCAGATCACAGAGGTGTTGACCAATGGAAATTGACTGAAAAGGGCAGTTTAGCAAGAAATTCTCAGGAGCAAGTTAAACCTTTTTGACTTCAGCAGAATAATTGAACCACTTTAACATTTGCACCATGTCGAAAAACACCACCAATCTTTCATGGGATAATTACACCTATGGGGGTCTTGCCTAGGATTGTAGAAATTTATCACAAATATTGACTGAACTTTATTTCCACCTTTGGCATCTTGATCCTTGACCCAAGAGCTCTCAGACTTGAGGGTGCATATGCAGTCTTGCTGCATTCAGCRGCAGGAATGCTGTACATAGATTTGTTCCGAGCAATGTGCTTTGGAGCCTCAGAGTTGTCCCCACTGGAGGCTGGGCCAGGCACTTAYGYCTTTGCTTGTAACCTTGTCACTAASTGCTTTGCACATAKCTAAAAATTCGAGTGTAAGTAAGTTTTATTTTCTGGATGACTGTGTATTTAAAGTTTGATAGCTTCAGGTCATACAGTCTGCAAAGCAGAAACTTAAAAGRAAAATTTRAAAAAGAATAGATGCCCCAAAATGTAATSTTGTGTATTTTAAGAGACTGATAAGACCTGTAAGACTCTGATGTGAAGTTTAATTCATTCAGTGTGAAGTTATGCTGTGCATAGAATCATAGAATATCTGAGTTGGAAAAAACCCACAAGGAACATCAACCACTGGCCCTGCAGAGGACAAGCCCCAAGACACYACACCCTGTGCCTGAGAGCGCTGTCCAAACGTTTCTTGAACTCTGTCAGGCTGTTGCTCTGACYACTTCCCTGGGGAGCTGYTCCAGTGCCCAACACCCTCTGGGTGAAGAACCTTATTCTRATATCSAACCTAAACCTCCCCTGACACAACTTCATGTCATTCCTTCATGTCCTGTGACTGATCAGCACAGAGAAGAGGTCAGTGTCTGCCCSTCTGCTTCCCCTCACAAGGAGATTGCAGACGGCACTGAGGTCTCACCTCCAGGCTGAACAGACCAAATGACCTCAGTTGCTCCTCATGCGGTTTCCCCTCCAGACTCCTCACCGTCTTTGTTGCCCTCCTCTGKATGCCCTCTGATAGTTCAATGTCTTTCTTATATTGTGACACCCAAACCTGCACACAGCACTCGAGCTGAGGCCGCCCCAGGTCAGAGCAGAGCGGGACAATCCCCTCCCTTGCCCGGCTGGCGATGCTGTGCCTGATGCCCCCAGGACAGGGCTGTCCCTCCTGGCTGCCAGGGCACTGCTGGCTCAGATTCAACTTGCCATTGACCAGGAGCCCCAGATTCCTTTCGTGGTGCTGATTTCCAACCTCTCATTCCCCAGCCTGTCTGAACATCCAGGGTTGCCCCCTCCCAGCTGCAGAATCCGGCACTTTTCCTTGTAAAACTTAAAAGGGTTGGCGATTGCCCAGCCCTCTTAATTTGTTCAGTAGTAGCTTATCGACTTCCCTCAATTAGAAAACCTAAATGACGATACATACGTGTGGCGATTGATCGGCACTCTTGCCGGGGGGAAAGAAAATACGCTGCAAACGCGTGTCCGGGCCAGGGGCAGGGCCAGGGGCCGCACAGCCTCTGCCCGGCTCCCAGCTCGGTGTCGCCGAGCGCCGCTGCCCCGAGACGCTGTCGCGATCGCCGCGGCGGGGGGCGTTGTGGGCGGGCCCGGTGGTGACGGGGGCGCGGGGGGCTCGTCCCTTGGTTGCCATGGAGCCCTTTGTGGCCGCGGAGCGCCTCCCCCGGCCCGCCCGCGCTGCCCCCGGGCCCGCAGCTGCCGCCGCTGCCCCCGGCCCCCGCCCTCAAAGCGCTGCGCCCCCGGGCCGCTGTTGTTGTCGAGCGCTGCTGGGAASGAGCGGCCGCGGCAGCCGTGTTTTCCAACTTTCTTTTTGTAAGTGTTAAAAGGAGAGAGGGGGTAGGGAAAAAAAATAATAAAATAGTAGAGCTGTTTGAATTGCCGCTCCGGAGAGAAGGGAAAGTCGGCTCGGCGGTGAGAAGGCTTCCCAGAGCGCAGCTGGAGTGATTCAGGAGGTTAATTTACAAGTGGGCGACAAAAGGTAAAGCCTTAAAGATGGATCGTGTGTGTGAGATGGAATGGTAGCTTTCGTGGAAAGGTTTGTGACTTGTTTTAAAACGTCACCTCTGAATGTCTTGAGGATGTTTTTCGACTTCAAATTCTGCAAGTCTTTTACCCAAAAGCAAGTTGGTAGCATAATTGGACAGCTTTTAAAGCTTGCATTAAAGACAAGAAAGTAAATCTTACTCTTCAGTATCTTGTTTCCCCCAAATGYCTCGTGTTCTTATTCAGCAGCACTTGATTCGATCGCGGTTATTTCTTGGTGCGACCCGTCTAAAGCAAAGCTTTAAGGAAATCAGTAATTCTACTGAGTTAAAATGATTCAACCCGGTGATCTTCCTTGTGCAGAAATGTATTTCTGTAGATGCATGCTTTTGAGTTTGCAGACCTGTTGCGTTGTACTTCCACCCTAGAAAATGTTCTCAGTGAAATACCACATAATTGTAGTGATATCTCTCTTTTCAGATTATACTCTTAAATAGGTGAGAACGGGATTTGCCTTTTTTTATAATTACATTTAGCCTTTCACACTTTGCTGACCTCTTCAGGTAGATTTTTTTTTTGGTTTTTTTTTTTTTTTTTTTTTTTTTAAAGATGCATCAGCTAATTTGAAATTCACTACAGATAGTAAAAGTAATGTATGGTTATGACCTGCCAGTTTCATTTGGTGCTGCCCAAGTCTCAGGGAAATGTGACTRACTGTTCAAGGTATTAAATAAATGAACTTCATGTGGAAGTCAGTTGTGTGGAAAATGTCCCGACAGTCTTCTTTGRCACAGACCTGTATACTTGTTAAGGTAACAGTTCAATAATTTCATCTTTTGGATGAATTAAGGGAAATATACAAAATGTAAAAACAAACCACCCTCCCCTGTGTCTAACGCTTCCCACCAACGACAGCAAAAACGTTTTTAGAGTGGGTCGTTTTTATGTATTATTCCTGACTCAAGACACTGCAGGAATATATTATTGTGAAGTAATGCTGTTTACTAGGTGACTGCCTTTGTGAGATTAAAGGAGTAAGCATGTATCCTCCCAAATGACCAAAACACGTGACTTTGAGGGAATTTTTTTTTTTTCTCCTCTGGTTAGTTTTTAATCAGTTTAAATAGGAAACAAAAGGTTTTCTAGATCAAAATGGTATAACTGATCCACATTAAACTGAGCTGGGGGGTTTTGAGGTGTGGGTTTGGGGTTTTTAGTCCCTTTTTTTTTTTTCTTCAGGTAATCTAGAATATTCATCTTTAAAAAACAATTCTTCAGATGTTCCCATCTTCAGTAGACCGACAGAACTACTGTAATTACTTCAAGATCAAATTTTACTTTAAAAAACCCCAGTAAATATCAAAAGAAATTTAACGTTTGGCTAGTGTTCAGAAGTGTTGTGTGAAATTGATCCAAGCTTGTTCCTACTTGATCCAGCCATTCATTTTAACTAGTTTGTACCACTAGACTGATTTTAGTAAGACTGATTGTTCTGTGGTGTTTCTGAGTTGACTGTGGTGCCTTAAAGCATGCTTATAACTGTGGATTSTTTCAGTAGGTTTCTAATTGCAGACAATTTAACTTTAGTGGCTTCTGAAGCTGTGTGCAGAAACTGGGTACCTTCTTCCTCTCCCTCCTAAGATGTGCTGCCTAAAGGCCCCAGTTGGTCTCGACTGTGGCAAAAACATTAAAGTGACTTAGAAACGCTCATGAAGTGCTCATGAAGCCTGTGGTGTCAGAGCCGTACCTGAAGTTGTTACAGCAGTTAATTCCAGTCTCCTTTTCTGAAGTCCTCTGAGTCAGGTGTAGAAATAAAAATTCAGTGAAGTTCCTAATAGAGTGTGCTCTCAGTGGAACCTCCTGCGGTTGATAAATATTTCAAGGAGCTGAAAGTTAGTGATACATTTTAAATGCACTGCTAAGCTGAGATACTTCATGGTCCTTTGCATACACATTTGCATTATTCATTTGTGCTGTGCAGGTAGATAATGGGCCAAATCTATCTTTGGTATTACTCCACTGATTTCTGAGTAACTGAGCTAATTCAACCATATATGTACATCTTGCATTTTGGAAGTCCAAGGCAAAGTCGGAATTACTTCAGTGATTTTATTATACAGTTAAGAGTTGTTTGTATACTATTAGTGTTCAGTAGCTTAGGCATTTCTTCATTAAGATAATTGKAAGCAGAAGGTATAATTTATTTTTTCCTCTTTTTTTCTGAGTAAAACCTCATGTTTAGTGTTTTAGTTGCTGAATCCTGGAGAGACTGAGACATGTGATAAATCAGCTTTCTGTCATTTGATAAAAATTCATCTGAATAACCTACTAACGCAGAAGTTCTTGACACACTATCTCTGCATGTTTTAAGCAGCATTCCATGCCTGGGTCCGTGATACTGATGTGCTGAATTTGTGTGTATGCATGTATGCAAACTGTACACATACCTGTATTTTAAATAACTAGGGACTTGCTTTAATTTACAGTGAGAGGCAGAGGTAACAGAAAATGGAAAGCCTTGATCTATCAGCCCACACTAGATTTCAAATGCTGACATTGGGCAGGTCGTCCAGATGGCAGAGTTTATAGTACACTTGATGGAAGCAACTATCCCTACATTAACATCTGTATATGAAAGAGGTTATTGTTTGTAGGGGAGCTGTTTTTCTTTCTTTCTTTTGATAGATAATGATGTTATAGAAATTTTAATGGCAAATTTAACTAATTTTAAGATCCAGAGAGATCCTTTCAGAAGACCCTTAGCATGGGATTCATTCTATTATGAATGCTTTTCTGCCAGAGATCAAGGCCTTTGTATGGCATTCTCAGAATGCTCATTCCAGTAATTGGCTTTTGTAAAAGCTAACCTGAAAATTAAAGCTGGAACTTTGTCCTCCCAGCTGTGAACACACAAAAAACATCACTGTCAGTGTTAAGTGCTACAAAAATGTGCAGCTTTAGGGATCTGGAAGAATCCCTAAAAAACAACTGCATGTCAGTCAGTTGAAGTAAGGCTCTACTTAATACACCCTGTGTTACATTTTCTAATGACTGTGCACAGCCAAGATATTCAGCAAAAATCCTTGGTTTTATCACAGCACAGTGGAGGAAAKCGGAACTTGGGAGTCAATTAAAAAACACCAATACATTTAGGATGTTRCCAAGGAATTATCACTATTCTATGTAATTCCTGTTAAGAGCAGTTCTGAAAGTTTTATTCTCAGTGGAATGAAATATATTGAAGCCAAATAACTTTCACAGCTTTAGCAGTTGTCAAAGAAGCTGAGTTGGGACATCTCTGTCTTCTGTGCTAAGGAATTCTGTAGAAGTCTATTGAGACTGCAATAAGCATTTATTGTCAGTTTCTTCTAAAAATTTAGGCAGAGARATTTTATCTTTTTTTAATTGTTGAGCAATTACATTAAATTGTGTGATGATCAGCAGGCACTCAGATGCCATCATGTTTTTGGGTTTTTTTTCCTAGTTCTGGCATCAGTTTTCCTGGTAGTAATGAATACTGGTGTTTTTTGTTTTTGTTTTGTTTTTTTTTTAGGAAACCTTGAGTTCTTCCAGATAGTATTAGCACTGAGCAGGTGTGCTGCTGATGATGTTGGTTGTCATGGTGGGAAAAGGGCAGGCTGCTTRTCCAGCCTGCTGGATGACCCAGCAGCTATATATAAGTAATAGCATCTCTTTTACAGCTTTGGTTGTGCAGTTGCTCATTCCTATTCTGTGAACCCACTGCACAGCTGGAATTGGTAGTAAATCTGAAGTCTATTAAGTTTGAGTTTGCTTTTCTGTGTTTCTAACTCTTTCAACTTTTCTTAACTGACAGAGTTTATGAATGTGCAAAAGGGAGRTGCCAAAACCTGATATAATCTCTTGCTTAGAGGATTAAAATGGCTGCATCATCAATAATATCAGAGGGRTGTTCTTGAATAAAATGTAGAAAACAATATAAAAGTAGTGATGTTACACACTTGTGTTTTTTTTTACTGTTAATTTAGTGACCATCTTCAGAAKGATCAGTACTTTATTGCTGTGCCCAGTCTAGCAAAACCTAATCATGCTTTTATCTTTTCAAGTGTAGAAACTGTTCGTTCACACAAGATGGCCTTTTAAGCTATAGAAAAGTCAGCCTGTTGCTAGAAACTAACTCAGAAAATCTAACAAAGCCCTCCAAACCCCAGTAAACAGTTTTGCAATTTTTTTTTTTTTTTTTTTTTTTTTTTAAGGCTAGAGTGCTACATGTCTGCCCTGCCCTGATTTCAGGTTAGGTTTTTTTTGGCTCCACCGTTGACTCTCTCAATTGGCTTTTTATATTATAAAAATTGAATAGTCTAATTTCAAATTGAAAGTCAAGCGTGCAAATGGCTCCATGACAGCTTTCTGTGAAGAGCGGGGTTCTCGTCTTWGTCCTTGGTCTGTGCTCCTTTTCTCCACCTCAGTCTGCACAGTGGCTCTGTTGTTTTCCATTGTCTGTCTTTCTGTGGYATTCAAAGCCATTATGTGTTCACAGCCCTATGCTGCTGGGCTATGACTCTTTTTAAATAATTCCCACCTAATTGATACTCAGTCACATGGGTGAGGTCCTTCAAAAAAGCTACTGTCAGCCCAGTCCCTGCCATTAGCTGGGGAGAGAGTTGGTCCTCAGTTCTCATGTGAAATTCCGAGCCATCAGGGAGGGAAGTTYATGGCTGCTGAGTCAAGAAATATTTTTAGTGATTTGTCTCTAGTATTATTTTTTCTGTTGATGATTTTCAGTCAAAGCCAGAAGTTCTCAGATGTTTTTAAAAGAGGTATCAGGATCTGCTAAAATTAGTGGAAGTTGGCTTCCTTATCAGGAGTTGAGTCTGTGTTAGGTTTCTTTATGGTATYCTTGAAGTTGTAGAAGGCTTGCTTGAGCTGATGGCATCCCTATGTTTTGTTGTGCTCTTGCTGAAAATCTTACAAGACTGCTTTAAGTAACTTCAGCCGTAGTAAACTACACCACGTCTTGGCGTATCCTGTGGAGGAGGTGAAATGTCACCAGCTTTATCTGTGTAAATYGTATTTGAAATCATCAATTCAGAAGGAGTATAATTAAAAGAGGTGAAAAAATCACATATAAACTATGGAAGCCCTTGAGCTTTCCTAAATAATTTCACTGTATCCTCATAATATTTATTCCCTTCTAAACAGTCATAAGATTAGACATTGCCCTGGAAGGGTGTGTGCTTGGCATTCATAACGAATCAAACATTGATGTATTTTGAGTTTGATTTTAACCAAGCACAGATGCCTAAAAAGTCATTTCCAGTAAATGATATGCTGGTGGTAGGGTCTGATTAATAGCTCTCGTTCCCTAATCTATTAAYTGAACAAACATATGGAAAAGAGTTAAGAACAATTTTATTTTAATATAATTGTTCCTGCATGAGATTAATGCTACATATGAGTATTGAGTAACCCCAGCATTTATCTTATTTCCTTCTTCATAAATTTTTTTTCTGCCTCACTTTAAGCCTGTGTSCTCTGGCCCAGCAATGATTTGTAATTTTCATCACAAATAATAGAARCTGTATATTCAGTACCAAAATATGAAATATATTGAAATTGTAGTTACAGAGGTGGGGAATTTTCCTTCAGCCATAGSATAATGGAGTGTGTAGATTTCTCAGTCACTTTCCACTTACAGGAGTYAGGCTTTACATGTGTCTTGCATCTACTCTTGAGGACGCCAGGTTACACCTCTGGTCTKCCATTACTGCTCTCCTGATATGCCAGCAATCCATGGTTTTGGTTTGCTTTTTTGGTTAGTTTGGTTTTTTGGTTGGGTTTGGTTTGGGATTTTTTGTTTGTTTGGTGGGCTTTTTTTTTATTTGTTTGGTTTTGGCTGTTTCTGTTGTTGTGGTTTTTTTGGGAGAAGTCTGGCTTTTTGTTCTGTTTGGGGTTTTGATGGTGTTTTGTTTTGGTTTTGTCRGGTTTTTTTGTCTGTTTTTTTACGACTGTTGCTTTAATTTTTTTTCATGGATTAAATAACCACTCCTTTGTCAGCTTTTCAACTGTAATGTAATTGCTCTGGGTACCCTATGCAATTTGTTTCTAATAAATATTTACCACAAAAAAGGAGTTAATTATTTTTTTAGTTTACCTATAGGTGAGGTTTTTCAAGTACCATTGCCCCTCTTAAATAAGCTTCTGCAGTTGTTTTAAAGCCCATGTACATACACAGTGAAGAATTATATAAACAATGATACCAAAATCAGCTATGTCCAAATTAGCTTTGCATTTAAATAGGAACTTTATCTGGAATATGCATCTACACACTCTCTCTGTGCTCTTTGAACAAGTTGCCTGTCTTTGGAGAGTGGCATTTCGCACAACATTATTCCTAACAAACTGTTGTTTTCACAGTACCYTTTACTTTGACAATCTGTTATTTTCACTATGTTTAATAGTAGTTTCTAGTTTATTTTTTGTATTAGTATTAAATTATCATAATGAACCTGTGCAGCTCTTCATAAATAAGTTATTTCTAATATTATAGGAGCTGTGTGTATGTCTGTTTTGTACAATGAGAACTTGCTGTAAATCAGACACAAACTCCTTGATTCAGTTGATGGAGTAGGCCAGAGCTTCATTTGCTTGCAGTTGCAAGTTCTTTTGCTGAAGAGCCAGCACTAAGTCACAGCTTCAGGGAGGTAGGTAAGGGACAGGGGAAAACAGCAAAAAAAGTCTTAAAACATGCTGGTGATATTTTTCGTTTAGACATCTGGCTCACATATTGGTTCTTCCAACTAAAGAAAATGACTCCTTTTAACAGAGCAATAAAAATGTATAGATGGTTTCAAGGAGAGACAAACTCAGAAGGGTGTATATAGATACATCACATGTTGAATGAGACCCAAAGCACCTTTGCAATCCCTGGAGGCAGCTCAGTACTGGGTTCCACTCAAATGAAATGGGCTAAATTCATSTTTTTCCTGTAGACTAYGGCAATACRCTATGTGCTGGATTACCTGAAAACRTTCCTTAAAAGTTACAGGATTTCCTTTAATTGATAAGCTCTTCTTGAAACTGGAATCTTTAGGCACTCTTCTTTAGCCTATCATGGCAGGATTTTGTTTTTAAAACGTCGTCGTGTTCATATGTTGGTGGTGACTTGCACACAGATGCAATGGCATTGCTTCAGAGCACTTGCATTACACATGAGAATTTATCTTTTTGTGGAAAATGTTACCTGAACTAATAGTCAGGAAACACCAAGAGTCTACTTTAAGTATATGAAATTATATTTATGGCTTTGCCATCTGGAAAGACACAAGGTATATAAGCCTTGTGAACGTGCTTGGTGATGTTTGAGAAAAAATAGATGGAATAAATTTGGCTGTGGCTCCTTTGTCACTCATGCTTCTGCACTGCTAACATGAAGATGGAAGTGGAGGTGTTTTATGGGATGAGATGCCTTCTGTTTTAAATAGTAGCAAAATTCTACGTAATTTGGAGTGCAAGCCTTGTACAATATGTAGAGAAGTGAGTTACAAAGCAGCCGCCCATCACTTCCAAGTGTGGAAGACAGCAGTGGTCCCCTTACAGTGCAAGTTGGGACCRTATGTGTTATTGCCTGGATGATCAGGTACCAGGCTAGTAACTTGGCAGCATCTGGCTGAAAAATCTTGACATCCCTGACTCAAGTTTGCMCTTCTTTGCTTTTCTAGAGAGTAAAATTCAKGAGAAAGTTGACAGGTTTGGTTAGMGTTCTAARCAGTCAGTATTTCTGGGASCCAAGTGATGTTAAAATCAKATTGGGRTTGTTTTAAGTGTTCACATGTTTAAAACGTGTTTACACAGTTGATCTCAGACCAGTGAGGAAGTCTTGGGCAGTTGGGAAGGGAGTCTGTTAAGGGAGGCTGCAGGATGGCCTTACTTCCWCTGGGTCTCCTGCCTGTGAGGATTGTTTCCTGTGGCTTACGCAACTTTCAGAAATTGAATGTTTTCATTATCATTACTTTCACTTTGGTTTTTGTCCCAGGAATAATTGGTGCGTGGGGAGTAAACTGACTCAGGAAGTGCTGAGTCTTCAGCACTTTCTTCTCCAGACTTTGAACATTCCTGCCATTCTGTACTGSTGTGTTTTGTATGGCTCTTGTTGCATTCTCAAGGACTTCTCTGAATTAGGGGTGTAATTTTCTTATTTGATATTATGTATAAAACCATATGTTTTTGATTAGGAATTGTGTGTCTGAAGTTATTTTATAGTGAAATTCTTAGTTCTTTTTGAGTTATGGAAATGATTAGAAACTGCATATATGGCTGTAGTAAATGCAGTATTAGATATAAATGGACTCATTTGCTCCTAAACAGGAATGCATATAGAATTATAGGAAATAGCACCTGCATCCACCTGAACAAGGCTTTATCTTGTCTGTATATGCATGAAGATCAAAGAGTGTTTTGCATATTTCTGATTTGCTTATTCCAAACAAAGTGTGATTTATTTGCTAGTTCGTTTATTTCAGAATTTCAAATATTATTGGTTCCTACTATTAGTAGTGTGCTATCAATTACTATTTTGCATATGACATTTTGAAATCTATGACATTATTTGCCTGTCAGCATCTCTTTACACTGTTTCCTTCTGTAGTGTGTTCAGGGGCTACTGCATGGCTCAAGTCAGAAAGTCTGGCAGCAATAATCTTACCTGTTYCCTATTCTTATTTTTAGTGCTTTGGCATCTGTGTTATCATGCCTTAAAATGAAAATAAGCTTYGATAAATGTAAAGGCATTCTGGAAATAACTTCCTTGGGTTAGGGTGTTGTACAATAGGGGTGCCTGTGGCACAGCTGCAGGATAGAGYCGATGAAGAAACTGCCTAGTTGGCTGTGACCTCCAGATAGCCTCTGGATATCTGTTTGGACAAACTCTTAAAGGCCTTAAGATTAAACTTTTATTGYACCAGGGCCTCCTGACGTTAGCTTTACATTTTTAAGACAGGAAAAAGACAGAATCTAAGTTTTAATTAGTGCTAGCGCTTGTAAAACAGCTGTCTATAAAATCAATGACATTCCTATTTGGACACAGGTACATTCTCCAAACTCTTACACAACCTACTTGTGTAGGTTRCTCTCTTTCCTTCCTTTAAACTTTTATTTTTAATATTCATGCAAAGCTTTAAAAGAATAATTAGACATTYTGTTATCTGGAGGGAGCAATCAGATGTAGACTTGAGACAGTCTGCATTGGACTTTGGCATTTTATGATTGATTTTTCTGAATGACAGAGTAGGTTCATTAAAAAACCCCAAACACACTTTTCTATATAAAAATCAGTATATTTGAAAGGGAATTTGGAAAAAAAAAATGAAATAAAAGCATTGCAAAGGGATTGAAAGTGTTTCTGGGAATGGGAGCCCAGTCATTACTGTTTGGCAGCACTGTCCTTATTGTTTCAGGACATCATCCTGTCATGGCTATCTCTCTCTCTCTCTATATATATAAAGGAATTAATTAATGTTCATTATGATTTTTGTCATTCACCTCATAGCGATTTTAGTTGAAGTTTCRAAGCATGCACCAGTAAGGCACAATATAGAAAATATTAGAAAACAGTATTTAAAAAAAAAAAGAAACCTAACCAAACTAGTTTGAAAAATATTCAAAAAAAAGTCAGTGTAAAAAAAAAAAAAAAATCAATTTGGCTCAGTTTACCAAAATATATACGATTCAGAAACAGCTTGTTGGCTGAGCTYGGCAGCAGGAGAAGCTGTAGTTGATCAGTTCTGCCCTCTTCAGCAGGTGTAATACCATTTGATGGGAATTGCAGTACATGGTTTCAGGGGACATGTGGATAATGTGTCCAGATGAYAGCAACATCAACAAAGTATAGAAAAAAAACATGGGCAGATGTTTGGCTTATTCTGTCTACATGGTTACATGTACTTAAATTCACTGTAATGGAGTTTATCTACTGCCGTGTTGTGGTTTGCTCTCTTACAGAGAAGGATTTTATGGCAGGCTGCTAATCTTGCAAAACAGTTCACCTGTTGCAGTAGCCATATTTTGCAGCCTTAACTGCAGGATTTTTACCTTTTTTTTTAACCTTTTTTTATTTTCCCTTCTCTTTCTTTCCAAACATGTTGAAATGCTAGGTTTGGCTACAGTGGGATGAATTGCTTTATGGTTTTGACGTAAAGGTTTCTTGCAGGGAGACTGGATACTTCAGACCTTTACAGACAGAAGATAAATTGCACACTTTTCAAATGTCACCCTTAGAAAAAAAAGAAGCCTCTAGGTTTGTCTAACTGAATAACTTTTACTTTTGTTTTTTTTGTTTTCTGCTGTGTGTGCCAGAAGGATAGTTAATCCTGAAATTACTGAAATAGAATGCTGGCTAAACTTGATCTATGGAATACTAAAATATATCAATAATTGCTAAAAATGTTTAGGCAGATTGTTAATTTATGAGTCATTGTTCTTCAGATCCATTTATGTGCAATTGAAAGTGGTGGTGTATTCAGCTATTCTGTAATCAGGAGGTCCTSTTGGCATGGGTAGAATATCCTAGGTCTGTTATCTGCTCCTGTCTCTGCATTCCCACTACTAGAACTYCTTAAAATTCTGGATCAACACAGCTTGTGAATTTAAATTCAGTGCTTTGTAAGATTAATTCAAAAATGTATCAAACTATAATTTTGAAGCTGATGTGAGCATTTAAAGAAAAGGGGGTTTATCTGCTATTCATTTAATGCGGCATGAAATTAACATCTGAATCAAACAGAAAAAWTTTAGTAAATAAGATCCAGCATTTWTTATGAGGCCTCATTATTCCATATGCATAGTAATATTTTCAAAGTGTAATTTTTTTCTTCTTCCTAAGCTGCTCAAAATGTTTTCTCCTATTTTTCAACAAGGCATTGTGTGTTGATGTTTGTAATTAGATCATTTGCATACAATCATTGTTATTAGAAAGTCAGCATTTTCMGTGGTTTCAGTTGTCAGTTTTATCCAAAGCTTTCTCATTTAGAAATATTTGAAATTATAATTTAGGTCACATAGTTTTCATGCTAACCATTATTTTCAGTGTTCTTTCCCACATGATTGCTTTTCAAGCTTAAGCTTGTTTCACTGTAAATAATTTTGTTGTGTCCATTTTAGTGGGTTTCTAACTGTAGAGTGGTTGGGGTTTTTTTTTTTAGGGAAAACATAGTTGCAATTTATTTAGGTGAAGTACTGTATCCAGAGCCACGTGTACTCAGTTGCTATGGAGATACCTGTCATCCTGTCTTCCTAGGAAAGTGAGAGGCCAGCGTGGCACCAAACATGTCCAGAGCAGTGGTATGCATAAAATTTGGTAGCAGGTACAAAACCTCTGTCAGTGGATTGAGAGATGTGTTCTGTAAATTCAGGACAAAAAAACCCAAAATTTACCCACTTTGGTTTTCCTCCAGGAGGTTATGTTTCCCCTCTGTCCAGTCCTGACAATAGTCAAGTTGCCAAACTTCATAAAACAATTAGGATTGTCTGTAGAGATTATGCCCTGTGCAAGTACTGAGTCAGAGAGGTCTCTCTGTGCTTCTCCTATATCAAACATAAGCTGGAAGAACAAAAGGTGAAAACTGTTTGCAGTGTTCGTGAAGCTGCTTAAAGGGAAGGAAGCTGATTTACATGGGTTTAATTTTCAAGGTCCTCCTTTTTAAGTGGTGTTACACTGTTGGAGGAGTTTGCTCTTCCAAAAAGATGTGAAAAGTGGTTAGGGACACTTTATATTCTGTTGATGCTGTCACAGACATCCCAAACATTGTTGCAAGGTCTCTGCCCACTTTTCATGAATGTATTCAAGGGAGGGAATGTATTTTTCTCTTTCKGTCTCTCTCTTTCTGGCTTTTCTCTGCAATGGACATGAGCCAGAGAAATGTCGTTCCTGGTCAATGCAGTCTCTTGTGTGAGGAAATGAAGTAGAGTGCATCCCATTAAATTATTTCTTTCATTCTAATTTCAGTGACTTTGCTTTTGGAAGGGATATATACTTTGCCAGCCATGTAATAAAAGAAAAACCAGTCTGTACCAAACAGAAGTCAAGCTTTAGGAATGGGAAAGTAACACAATAATAAGAAAGCTTCAGTAGAGGTGAAATTTGGCTTAAAATCTTAGCTTTGGTGCACTAAATATGTACTCTTCCTTTTAAGCCAGAGAGGAATTTGCTTTATAAATTTTCAGCACTTGCTAAATCAGTTTGATGTCACGTGATTGGATAATGTAAAATACACAAGAAATAGACAACAGAACAGGTCCAGAAAGTTAAGTAGCTTTTCTTGTATTCTTACAGTTTAGCATTKCAAATGTTTCTGGTACTTGTGTATTCCAGTCTGGTGAGACTCTTCTTGAAAGGGTCTGAATCCAACGAGCCACACTTACTCAGCCAAGAGGCTTCTCAGGGCTATGTCCAGCACAGCTCTCAGAGTAGGGAAAGGTAGTGTTTCGCATGGCACAGGCTATTGTTTGAATTTCGAGTGTCTGTGAACAGAGAGGAATGAACCTTGCAAGATAAGACATGCTGGAACATCTMTGACCAATTCAGAAAATAATATTCTCGCATATTGATGCAGTTGGACATCCTATGTATTCCTAGCACTCAGGCATGCTAGGAAGAAATTACACCTCTCACGCTAGTCAGAAGGAGAAAACTTCTGGAAAATTCCTTTTACTGCAGACGTGTTCTGAGAGKGAGAGTAATTTTGATGGCACATAAAAATTTACCTAGTGCAGTGTGCCTGACAACTGTCTGGTCACATTTTTCTGCTTCTGGGGTGATGTATTTGCCTCAGTAACCTTGATAAGGTTAGTTTCAGTCAGGGCAATGCCCAGTTACTCTAGGCACCAGTTTATACACTGGGAGCAGCCCAGATGACAAGTAGCTTTGCCARAAAGGTCCCGGGGGGTCCTGGTGGACACCAAGTTGAGCATGAGCCAGAATTGTGCCCTTGTGGCAAAGAAGGTRACTAGTGTCCTTGGCTGCCTTAGGAGGAGTGTTGCCAGCAGATCTTTCTCCTCCGCTCCACACTGATAAGGCCACACCTCAAGCACGGGGTCCAGCTCTGCGGTTCTTCACTCAAGACACAGATGGACATACTGGAGGGTGTCCATCAAAGAGCCACTAAGATGATGAAGGGATTGSAACATTTCCTTTGAAGAAAGGCTGAGAGCTGAGACTGCTCAGCCTGGGGTAAAGAAAACTTCAGGGGAAGGAGTCATCAGTGTTTACAAACACCTGAATACAGGGTGAAAAGAAGAGGGAGTGAGATTATTTTCAATGTGCTCTCGGAGGGCAGGAGAGCCAARTGCTTGCTGGCCATCACAGACAGCAGCTCCCAGTTAGCAGCAAAACTGGCACTCCATCCACCCCATCCCATGGGCTTGAAGCACAACAACTCACAGCAGACACAAGGGATGTTTCCAGGCTGCATGGTGCTGCCTGGGCCCTCAGTCCCTCCCAGGCTGTGCAGTCAGCTTCACTCTTGTCCCTGGTTTCTCACAATGCCTCATCCAGGGAGGTGAGAGGGAGTTTTGCTCCAGGGGTGATTCTCATTCCCTCCCTCCCTGACCAGTTTGAAATGGCTTTCCTGGCGCTGCCATGGAAACGATGCCTGGAGTCAGAAGAGGGAATATGTGTGGCATTCAGCTGCTGCCACGTGTGGGGAGGAGAGAACCCTCACTTTACCCAGTCCAAGTTCCCACTGGGGGGAGAGATGCGAGATTTAAGATGGGGGGCAGGGGGAAGAACAGTATAGCTCTAACCCACAGCTCAGAAACCATGTCTGGAAATTAATTTGAAATCCCTTCTGTCATTAAATTAACTTAAAACACTAAGTTTTAAATTCCTCATGCATGGCTTGTTTTTATTTACTTTGCCTTTCCTTTTCAGTAGTGTGGCATCATGGACTTTTTTTTTCCTTGAAAGGTGAGCTGCGACTCCTACCTGCTTGTTCTACTTTTGAGCTCAGGGGCTTTAGCAATGTGCATTGTATGAGACAGGGCTTGGACCTGTTGTGAACACTGCTAGAAGGTTCCTTGCAGGAACCCAGTTCTACAGGGATAGATGCCATTTTGATAGCTGTATTTTGCTGTAATAACGACTTGARTTTCTGATGACTTTCACAATATTGCCAATGAAATCTTCCGGTTGAAGTAATGCAACAAATTGATTCATTCATTATTTCTATTCCCTCTCTCTTTACTCTTCTTTTTTTTCCTCCCTTGAATCAATGAAAGTAACAGTGATTCCTATRGCTCTCCTTTTTTTTTGTAATTGTATCATAGCAGTAATTTTGATATTCCTTCTGTAAGGAACATCCCTGCAGAGTTGTTTCTGTCCATTTTAGTTTACTGGCAGTTTCCTCAATGTCATTTTGGTGGCAACTGAGTAGTCTTTGAACTGAAATCTGTGCTGTAATTGTGGAAGCAGCACAATTATCTTAGTGAGGCATGGTAATTCTGGAGTGCAGCACGTGTTGCTTGTGTATTTGATCTCCCAGAGGCAGAACCACAAATCCAGTCCAGTATATTTAATTATTCTGTTCTATTCATTGTTTTACTTACAATGAKTAGTATAAATCTGGAATCTTTCTGTTTGATTGTTTGAGAGCTCAATAGCAAAATCTATTTGCTGCATTATGTAAAAAATAGCCTGGATTCCCATTCTCATTCCAATTTGGATGTTTTATGGATGAAAATCTATTTTTCTGTAGAGAAATCTGATACGCTGTGTTTTCTGGTATCTGTTTGGTTGCAATAAATGTATATTTCACTAGTTAGAACAGTCCTTGTTGGTCGGATGAGCTGTCTTCACTGATAACCTCAAGCATATGCTGACTAAAGAGTAAGAGCAGGGCCACAATGTGTGACACTGTCTTCTAATACTCAAAAACCACCTGTTTTCAGGTCTCCATGACCCAGTGGAGTTATGATGTACTTAGTAACCATGCAAAAGCAAAAAAGAACCATCTCTTTTCATCTGTTTTCAAGTCAGTAGAGTGCTTCTCAGAAATCAGAGCTGCTGAGGTGTCTGCTATGGACCTAGGTGAGGAAGAAGAGGTGGATCAAGCCTTCACTTCCAAGAGACCTTGGGCTCTGGTTCTTAAAAGGGAATTCAACCATTCTGGTGCTGGGAAAAGAGCACAGTGGTGCATAACAATTTGGGACATTTCCTGGGTGTGTTGAGGACAGCTTCTTCACGTGGTCATGGACTGGCCAACTAGGAGCAGTGCTCTCCTGGACTGAATGTTTCCTAATACAGACCCGTTGGAAGATAAAAATGCCAACATCACCTGCAGACACTGTACGAGCATGGAGGCCATGGACTTGAGGAGGAAAAGTGGTCAGATAAAGACCTGAACTTCAGAACAGCAGATTTCAACTGAGGGAACTTCTAGGAAGGATCCAATGGGAACCTGTCTAGGAGGGCAAAGAAGCTCAGGAATGTTGGGAGATTTCCCAGTGCAGCTGCTTCTCGAAGTACAAAAGAGCAGTCTATCCCCCTAAGCAGGAAAAGGAGCAGACATWAAAAGAAATCAGTTGGAAAGGCACCAAACTACTAACAGTTCAAATGAGAAAAGGAGCGCTAGAGCAGTGCAAAAGGGGAAAAAGTTCCAAAAGAGGAATACAGAGGTACTGCTTCAGTGTGCAGAGATACGATTAGGACAAAAGGTCAGCTGGAACTCAAAATAGCAAGAGATAATAAGAATAACATAGGAACATAAGAATAACATAGTTCCTGCAAGTGTGTTAGCAAGTAGAAAYACAAGAAAGATACAGATCTGCTGCTGATTAGGGCCAGCAAGTTCATCAGAAATGGCACAGGAAAGGCTCAGGCACTTTGCCTGTCTTGTTAGGTAATGTGTGGCTCCAAAACGCTGTGTCAAGAAGCAACAACAAAGCAAATGGCAAACCACCGGTAGTACARAAGGATCAAGTGTTATTGTTCTTCAGCCTTACTGTCCTGCATAACTTCTCATTGTTGCCAAAACTGGTTACCTTGTTGCTCATTTSTTTTTCCAAGTCCTTTTGTATGTATTAAATAGCATGGAACACGGAACCAGAATTTCACTGGGGGACACCTTCATCTGGGAGAATTTACCATTTATTCCTGGATTTGACYTCCAGTTTAAGAAGGAACTAACCCATGCAGAACCTTTCTAGATAACTCGTTCATGTTTATGTCAGAGTCCAMAAATTCTATTCTGTGTTGCAGGCTCTGATAATTTGCCTAATAAGGCTGTCTGGCTTGCTGCTCTGTAATCTTCTAGTTCTCCCCAAAACTGGCATAGCAATCAATGTCTTACAGTTTTCAGGTACTACATTTGTTTTAAGCTKTGTATTTCTTAGTTCCTCAGGCTATTGAGCAAATACCATCTGATCTTCAATTTCCTACAGGTTRTTTTGTCAGTTTGTTTCATGACCTACTCACTTCAATTTCAAGCAGATCCTCTGATAATACTCCCTCAGTGATTTTTTTAGCATAAGGATTTCCCATAAAATAGTAAAAAAYTTCATGAGGGATTCATTTGGTTTCTTTTCAAAGAGCCCTTTTATATCCTGATCACCCAGTGGTTTTACAGACTCTCCAGGCAGATTCTTACTCCTGATGCATTTGGAGAAATTTTTGTTGTTCGTTTCAATGCCTTTGGCTATTTATGCCTTAAAATCACATTGTGCTGTCTTGTCTGCTTATGTTTAACCCATCTGCATTTATGCTCCTATATTTTCTTCAATTGAAGATGATTTCAGCTTTCTGAAAAAGTGGTTTTTATTAATAACCCCTTCCTTGTCTTAACCTTTTCTTGGTACACTGCCTTGACTCTGTAGGATCATCATACACTTGCAACAATTAGTTTCCATACTGTTTATGAAGACTTTGCTTTTAGCTTTAAGTAAACTTCTTGATTTTTTTTTCTTACATATTTTCTCTTTTTTATGGCTYGTAACTGGCAGATGTTCTACTTTTTGTGGGAATGTTGGATTTAAGGACAGAATGGTCACTAAGAGTGGTTTCTTAGCCTCAAGATGTGAAATKATCTTGCTTGACCGAGTCAAGAATTTAATCTTTTTCTGTGGGTATCGCAAGCGTCTGTGTATGATATTATCCAAAATTCATCTTATGTGCCATGTCRTCCTGTTACTTTTTCTTTTTGTACTGAGTATTGGGGTAATTGGCCACTGCCAGAACTATTACATTTTGTACCCATATTTCAAAATACATTTCTGCCGGCTCCATACTGCATCAACCCATATTGAACCCATAAAAGGTATTTTTATTCTGTAAAGTTATTTTATTGGTTCTAAACTCTTTAYCTACCTACCCTTGCCCATACTACAAATTTTATCTTGAACTATATGTTCCTTACCTATTTGTTTTCAAACAGGTAATTTTTAGGCTGTAATTTCATTATGAAAATCTTTTTACTTTGTTCAAAAGATTAGCTATTCATACCAGAAATTAGGAGAATAAGATCATAATGATACTTCTTAAAACTAACATTTTCATTACTAATTGCTTTTCTCTTTCATAAGGAACAATATGAATCTGTTGGGAATTTCCTGAAACTATGGTATTTCTGTAGGGTAGCCAGAAAAGGAATGAATTGCCTAATTATTTTACTAGTTCTCTTCTTTGTAATAAAAGTTGTAATAAAAGAGGAAATATTCAAAAGCTATTAAAGTTAACTGCTACTGCCACAGAATCATCTGTGAGAGAAAATGTGCAAATCTCAAGGGTTTGCAGTCCTTGAGTTCAATTTTTTTTTAGCCCATGCCGGCGTTTTTACTTTAGTACTTAAAAGTACTTAGTAGCAGAAGTAGGTGAGTTGACTAATCAGTGTATTATCTTCTAGAATACTAGATTTTTTGTTTATGAACATCCCTGTATTTGAGCTGAATTTACAATTTTATGCAATCCTTTATTATTTCAAAGCCCAACCACATTCACTTAGTGTAGCAAACTGTGTGTCGCAGGTGTGCAGAAAATTAAGTTTTGGTGTTGTTAGTTTGAAGACAAGAAAAAAATCCTATAGGTATTGATTTACATCAATTTTTATTAAAAATAAAAAAAAAAGACCATCTTGCTTTGTCAGATAATTTTTGAATCTCTTAGTAACTAGCTTATGACCAGTTTTTTAATAGCTTCTCATGGCAATATTCAGCTCTAGTATTCTAATTAATTCAGAAATTCAGGGATAATTGCAAATTATGGAGTCCATTCTTGGATATGCTGCACTGACAGTCTGTGTATGGATTGAGAAATAAGTCTCTCTTACAAGACAAGGAAAATCAAGAGTAAATTGATCACTGAAATAATTTCTCCAGTGCAAGTTGGGAAACAGAAAGGGAATAGATGTCTGCTCTTTTAGACCATTCTGGACAAGTGCAAAGCTGATGATTTATCCTGATGGCTCTCCAYCTGTCCCCAATGGCTTGGATGATGAGTATTCTCACAAGTCTGGAAGGGAGAACTAGTTCAGACAGGGAACTGGAGAGCTCTGAAATGCTGGAGAAGACTTCAGATCTCTAAGCACATGGCTGCACAAGAAGTGGAGTGTGTCACGGGTGTGCACATCTGTCGGTGCACTGACACCTCTGCAGCTACTGCTGCCATCCTGGCACATTGCCCAGCAGAGCACAGATCTAATCAGATAAGAAAGGGAGACTAGAACTAAGGATGTTTTCAGAGGCAAAAAAGGTTTTCTTAGTGCTTCAATTAAAAGGACCTTTTTTAGAAGTTTCACATTTTGAGACTGTGTTGTTAAAATTTCTTTGCTTTTCACATACCTTTAAACCATACAAATACATGTTGCAGATGGAAGATGCCTAATGATACAAGACTGTCTTGCTCTTTTCAGAACAAAATTACTCTACAGATATGGACTGGAAAATCAATGTGAAAAACATGAGTCCATGGTTCTGTCTGATATATTAGATATGCTGAAAATGTAAAGTCAGGCTTCAAAAGCTTCTACTGTAAATGGATTTGCCCTTTTACGCTTACACATAGTAAAGCTTTATGCTTGGACAACTGAGAAGTAAATGAGAATTACAAGCTCAGGCCAGTGTAAGACTGAAGAGTCAGTCCCTGTTACCAAACTTCAGCTCTACTTCTCTTGCTCTCCTTGGAGAAGACCTACCATCTCTGAGGATTTGTTATGCTCCCACTTTGACCTTTACAAATGATAACAGTAAGCCCTAAAGCAGGTCAAAGTTAGTAAGGTAGAAAGTCAGTTTTTCTTACATCCTCCTTAAATTGCTGCTTCAGAGGGTGGAGAAGCAAAACCATGACATTAAAAAGCTCACAGTAGTTCTAATCCTGTTCTCTGAAGTTTTTACTTACAGTTTATTGCAATCATGGTGGGTGAGAAACCATTGGGAGTCTTGGCAAGGGATGCAAAAAACAGTGAGAAGGAGAAGAAAAGAGTTAGCTTAAAGATTAAAGTTGAACTCAAAACAGAGAGAAGAAAAAACAGGATAAAAAAGGACCAAGACATTTGGAATAGAAAAATGGAGATAATTTAAAAAAAAAAAAAACTTTGGTGATTGTGCTGGAAAAGAAATAATGCAATTTTCCTAGGAACAGAAGTCCAGGAATTTGGGCAGTGTGCATTCTGAGAGCAGGGCTTGCCTGTGCCATACAGAGGAACAGGGCAGTGTGCCTGGAGAGCTGAAACATGCAGTGRAATGCAATTGTCACCGTATTTGTATCAGGATCCTAAACAGAAAATAAAATAGGATCTTATTTCTATAAAAGTTGTTAAAGGCTTAAAAGGGACTGCTTTGAAGTAATCTTGTATGAAAATGGAGGAATAGTTTATTTTTAAACACTGTAATCAGCCAAACTAGTTCTTTATCCCATAAATAATCCATATGCATAATAGCCTAGATGCCATTCTAATCTCTTGGAAAGAAGCATGGGATTGTTAAAACAGTCAGATCAGGTGAAGCTGAAAAAATTCAGGCTGCTAAAATACAAGCATTTACATGAAGCTTAATGTCCTTGATGTAATCATAATCAGAGTGTTTGGTAGCCTCCGATCTAATCAATAGCATTGGTATAAAAACTTGAAAAAATATTCAGCTCTCACCATCTCTAGATTCATGGAAAAATAGGTTAAAAGAGATCTTTGGAGGTCTCCTTCAAGCAAGTCTATGTTCAGTGTTAGAGCAGCTGTGAAGATGACTTTTGAGGAATGGAGATTCTATGTGTACAGCCTGTTCCATGTGTTGTTTGGTTATGGATTTGGAGTGGGTTTTTTAAATTATTATTATTGTTTTTGTTGTTTGTGTTTGTTCTTTTATATTATGTTCAGTTAGAATTGAGTTCATTGCAACTTGTCACTGTTGCCTGTGTCTCCTTGATCATGTATCGGGCAAGAGGCTGGTGATGTGTTCACTATAATCCTCTTAAAGAAGTAAAAGTCTGTAAMAATCACACTACAGGCTTGGGGCAGTGTCTGGAAAGCAGCCCAGCAGAAAAGGATCTGGGGGTGTTAAATGACAGTGACTGAACATGATCCAGCATGTACCCAGGTGGCCAAGAAGGCCAGTGGCATCCTGGCTTGGATCAGCAATGGTGTGACCAGCAGGACCAGGGCAGGGATTGTCCTGATGCAGTGGGGAGGCTGTGCCGTGAATCCTGTGTTCAGTCTAGGCCACTCCCTGCAAAAAACATATTGAGGTGTTGGAGCCTGTCCGGAGGAGGGCAGCAGAGCTGGGGAAGGGTCTGGAGGGTCAGTCATACAAGGAGTGGCTGAGGGAGCTGRGGTTGRTCAGCCTGGAGAAGAGGAGGCTYGGGGGTGWCCTTGTTGCTCTCTAGAGCTGCCTGACAGGAGGGTGTAGCCAGGTGGGGATCAATCTCCTCTGCCAGGCAGCCTGTGAGAGGACAAGRGAACATAGTCTTAAACTGTGCCAGGCAGGTTCAGGTTGGGCATCAGGGAAAATGTTTTCGTTGACATGGTGGTTAATCATGGGAACAGTCATCCCTGGAAGTGTTCAAGAAACAACTGGAATTGTGACTTAGTGCTGTGGTCTAGTTGACATGGTGGTRCTTGGTSAAAGGGACTTTTAATCTTGGAGGTCTTTTCCAGCCTTAGKGATTCCATGAAATGCATCCTCCCTAGACCATCTCTTCTCCATGCTAAACAAATTGAATTCCTTCACGTTCTGCCTGTGTAATGTGTGCTCCAATCTTCTGACCTCTGTGGTCTCTTTGGCCTTCTGGTCGTCTCACTTGCAAATGTTTCATGTCGTGTCCCAATGGCTCAAAACCAGCCTCTGTAATTGAGATGCAACTTGAGTACAAAATAAAAAGGAATAATAACATCAATCCTTTCCTTGTTCTACTAGTGTCTCTCTTGTTAGTGCAGTGAAATGAGTGGTGGCCATTATCACCACAGGAATGCGCAGAGTCATAATTTTGTGTCCCCCACACCCCCAGATCCTTTCTGGGGAGATGCTGTACTGCTGCATAGGATTCCATCCTCTGTGCAGGACTGTTTGTTTTGCTTTCATAAACTTCATGACACTGTTGCTGGCCTGTTCTTCCAAATTGTGGAAGTTCCTCTGAATGGTAGTCCTGTCCTCCAGTGTRTGACATGTTTCCTTCAGGTTGGTTGCCTGGGAACTTGTACTTGCATTTAGGTGCAGTCATCGCTCCATTAAGATTCTGCAAGAATGCACATACCCCCCTCAGAGATTCTGAATTTGCCGCCTCTCTGGTTGTCTGAATATCTTTTCATGAGCTTTTTTCATCACCCCCATGTTATTCAGTATAATGGAAGAATGAAACAATCCAGTGAGAAAGGATAAGAACAGAACAAGTGAAAACAATCCAACAATGGACAGTGTAGAGAAAGTGGAAGGTATTGATTGGTACTTTCTAAAGCCCAGACTTGAAGGTTTTGAACATTTAGTGTCAGATGGATAGGGGCATTGCTAGTGGTATTTTTTTTTTCCTGTTTGAAAGTATGAAGACACTGTTTTCCTTCTATTTACAGGATGGGCTGTCAGGTTTGATTTGTRTCTGATGCTATCTGTCCCTGATTTCTGCCAAGTTAAACTTTACTAGGTTTTGCTGTTTTCCGTAGGAAGTATGTGCTCCAATTTTTTCTATTCATATGTTTGGTACAATAGGTTAAGAATAATTTGTTACCAACATCACTTTGAGAAGTGGCATTCTCTTGGAGTTTATYGATGTGCCGTGTATGGAATTGTGCATGATGCCATAGGATGTGCCTAGGAATATACACATACTACTTGTGATGTTAATAAATATGTAGTTTTTCTTGATCAACAGATTACAAAAAGATAGAGCCAATGTTGTACATTTCTACAGCCTGTGTATTTTTTGAAGTTCTGTGGTTTCTAAGATACTCCTTTGAAAGACTTCAATCCCAGAGATTTGTTTGTTTGTGTAGCTGTAACCAGACTTCCTGTATTCATCTCACCACGGATTCCCAAACCTGGATTATCAGTGCTGGTATTTGTCTGCATTTGAAGATTCAAATGATCACCAGTGCCCCAATTAGGTTTTGTATAGAATATTTGCAATCAAAAGCAAAGCACTTCCTCTTTTAATATCATGACCTGAAGATTCTTCGAAATCCAATAATTCTGCAAGCCTCTTCTGCCTAAATTTAGGGTTTTTTTTTAAAAAAAAAAAAATTTTATGAGCTGCTTTTTATTGTCACTGCCGATTTTTCCATGTCTTTTGCTCAGCATCGATACACATCTATCTCTGTGTGAAAGGATTGAAGAATCACTTTAAGATTGTAAAGGATGAAGTAAAATGAGATCAACTCCAAATACCAGCCAAATTTCTTTTGACCTATTTTACCCTTCCCAAYGTTCAAATGGGTCGATACAGATGATCCAGCAGAAGTGAAGCATAAAAAATAACGAAATACCTGGTTTGGTGTGCCCTGAGCTCGGGATACCTAACTTGTCCAAAGGCTACGAAGATTTCCATCATGCTTGTTCAGTGTCTGGACCACTCKGAAATGTTATGACCTGACTCAAGTCTTATTTAGTGCCTGAAGCTTTGGTGACTGCAGAGAATAGAAAAAACACAAAACCCATGCTTTGTGAAAACACAAAACCCATGAAAGTACATTGAATTGCCGTCAATGGAATGATGAATATTTTTTATTAAAAAAMCCCACCATGGTAGTGGACAAATATCCTTTTTCAAACAACAGTTGCTTCAGGCCCTAGCAGATAAAAAAACTTTGTATCACTTCAAAACAATCTGATAAGGTTATCATGAAGTTCCTCCCTTTCTAGGTCACTCTCTTGAGTGATTTCTCTGGATTCCTAATCGTTATCTCTGGTCTCTGGTAGCTTCCCACTCCCACATCCCTCCTGGTGCCAAGTGCTAGGGACTGCCGRGCTGGTCATTGCACTCTGTAGTGCCTTTGCATGGGCACTTGCTTTGGCATTATTGCCCTTTGTAGCACGGTCCTTGAGGCTGCTCTTGACATGTTATTATGTAAATTAATTTTGATGTTGCATTGTAGTTTCTGCTGTTCTTCATTCTGCAATTGTCTTGACAACAGATTTGCATAATCAGTGACTAGGAATTTGTTTTTAATTTTGATGTTCTGATTAGCTTGATTCAGATAAATAAGAGAAAGTTGTGAAGATAACACAACATGGCATGAATTGGTGAAAACTATTGTAAACACAACAAATAAGACAAATGATGGAGTCAGGTTCAGTGATTATTTTTATAAAATGTAAGCAAATGTTATTTCTGGTTTCTGTCTTCTTGCACTGACAGCTGCTTGAAATCTAAGCATATGGATTTATTCAAATATTAGTCACTCTCACTGCTTCCCAAACAAAGAGAAGGAATCTTATCAATTTGTTTACTGTCRGATTTCTTGGTACAGAGGGAAAGAAGACTCACAAATTTTACCTTAAATCTTTGCTTTTTTCATTCCARAGGCAACCCTGTGGACCTGCACCTTTTTCATGGCATGAGGGAATACCAAACACAGTTGCTTATTAAATTTAATGTACAGGGTAGTTCTWGAAGTAATAAWTGTTTGGCTCTTCACATATCCCACMTTCCCACCTTTTGTCTCCTTCCTTTCATTCTATCTTCTGATGGCACCTGACAGAAKATAAGTAAGAAATAGTAATGAAGTTACTGTTCATGTTTTCTAGCTGTTTTCATGCATTAGAAACTAAGATTATTTCTTTCTTAAGTGATCCAGCACATCTCTGCTTCCTTCTTGAGGAATATCATAGATGCAACTGCCATTTTCTAGTCATTTCTGTAGGGCAGGACCTAAATAATGTTAGCAGTGAAACATTAATTTCTACATCTTAAGAGCAGTTTCCTCAATAAGGAGCCAGAGAGAGAGAGCATGAGAGAAACTCCTTAAACCAATCAGTTTGGGTGTTTGCTGGAGCACTTAGTGTAATAGGACTAAAAGAGWTTTGGTGGAGAATGAGTCATGAAGTGTGCTAGGAAATGAAAGAAAGATGGAAGGCAGAAGGGAACAGAAAGGACATCGTCACAATAGAATCAAGTAACTTTAAAAATGCAGTAGAACAGAATAGCTGTTTAAACTTCTTTTATTTTGAAAGCAAACACAACACTCAGTTTTATTTTCTTTGGTACTTCATACTATCAGAATTTCTCCAGGCTTGCATGCTTTGATGTAAGCATGCTGGCATGGAAAATACTGTACCACTTTGATTTTTCATTCTTCAACAATTTAGTAATAGTTCTGTTACAATCCTTTGTGCATTAAGGGTTTTATTCTATGCAAACAAGACTGGGATTTGAATAATAACTCTTGGAAAGCCGATCAACAGTCTCTTCAGCTTTTCAGGCAATTGATTCTTCTGGGGAGAAATGCTTTCTGTGAAGAAGGCATATATGGAATAGGTGATTAYTGTCATGTGATATTTTTTAATCCTATCTTCAAACAACAGTGAGAAGGATGTTTCTGCACACTAAAAAATGTTCGGAGACTATTATCAGCTATTGATTACTACAGAACTGTTGACATTTAATRAGCAGTGACGTTTTGGTGTTTACATCAATCTGATTTTCTTGTACTCTRTATAGATTAGTTTGGAATAATAAATTCACAGTTAAGCAGGCTTTGTCACGTAGCCAGTGGCCATTTAGGTGTGCGCTGCCTATTCCATGCTGTATATAACCCATGTGGTCTTCCCACTTTACTCCCAGTGCAGGACWGAAGTTATTCCGTGTCAATAGCAAGAGAAACAATGAGGAGTGATCCAGCTGGATTAATGACTTTCTGCCATTTCCTTCTTGCATGTCAGTTATGATTGCCTCATTTCAGAGATTTGAAAAGTCTAATGCCTTCATTTACCCCTGGCTTCTTGGTCAGAGGTTTTCAGTAGGACATAAAATGAACACTTAGGAATCCTATTCCTGCCGCTTCTTCCTTTCTCTCAAGTACGAAGTCCTTCAGTGAAACTTGGTAGATATAAGTYATGACTCCAGTTAATTTCCAGTGCTGTTCTGCCAGGCAGGATTTTGCTGAGGAGTTATTCAAGGGACTCCCACTCATACCTCTGCATTTCTGGGAGGTAGTTTTGAAAAAAAAAATAAAAAAAAAAAGAGGGAGAAAGAGAGAATGGGTGCATTTGTGCAGATAACTTAATTACTTAAGAAATGTGTTCTCAAAATATTTCTCCTTCATCCTTCAACAAATCTAAATAAAAGGGSCAGGAGAGATGTTTTTGTTTACCTGTGAAAATGACATAATGTAACTATGACTAAAATGAAAGAGCAGCCACAATTGACAAATCTACAGTAAGCATAACTCCCTAAAAGTATTTCATTTTTTTTTTATTTGATAAAACTATTGCTACAATATAGGGAGAATGTAGCCCTTTAAGAAATGGTGGGGATTTTACTTATGTTGCTTTTACTGTTTTTTTTTAATAAAAAAAGAATCTTGTGTGTATAAAACCAAAACCACTTTATACATACCCTTAGAAGCTCTGTGGATAAATCTTACCTGGTAGTATTGGTTTGGTTTCCTTGACAGAATAAAAGAAAATACATTAGTGGTAGGAATTTTGGCACAGCTTTTGTCCAAAACTGCTCTTGTGTTTCCCTTCTGCACATCATTAAATGCAGAAATTACGCTGCGCTCAGTCCATAATAACACACCTTCAATTTAGTTTGTTTCACTGGTTTATACTGTGATGGTTGTCTTTTTAAGTGYAGAAGCTTTTGTCACCAAAGGATTACCCACAGAACTTCGCATCTTTTTTTTCAGTGACACAAATTTTACTTATCTGTGATCATACTTAGGTCAGCTTGCTAAAATCTCTATGCTGCTGAGAAATTTGTGTGAACTCTGTAGGCCTAAATTATTTAATGCATTTGGAAGTTCCATTCCTGATAAACAKTCTCATTCATCATTAGAGTAAATGGAGCAAGTAGGTGTCACCACAGAAATTTGAACTGTATTAAAAAAGGAAAAAAAGTTTCCTTGTAAGGTATTACGCTAATAGTTCTTGCACAAATTACATTTTTGTGTGCTGAAAWTCCTTCTTTATCTCAAGAGAAGTCAAAGCAAATGGTTTAACTTACTTTTTTCAGGAACTGCAGTTTGAGAGACTGACTCGAGAACTTGAGGCTGAACGTCAGATTGTAGCGAGCCAGCTGGAGAGATGTAAGCTTGGATCAGAAACTGGAAGCATGAGCAGCATTAGGTAATGTACACATTTTTAATGTCTTTATAATTAGTAAATTTTGTTGCTGTTATGAATTATCACCAAGAACAAGTTTAATATTGTGTTTCTTAAAAAAATACACCAGGGAGCATGAGATTTTAGTAGTTGGAAAATTTGCATTTTGACCTGCTTTCTAMAAAGAAAATTTAATGCAATTTTTTATCTTGTTTGTCCATTAACAAAATAGTAGTCAGATTTGGAATTCATTGTTTTGCTGGAGTCTGAATGGGCTATCAGCAACCTATTTCCACCTCCAATACCTCTGTAATTTTCAGCTGCAGATTTTTAGCTTCACAATTGCAGAGATGTATTKATAAGTTTTGTGAACCTAATTAATCATAATTTTACCATTCAAGGTATTAAAAGCTTTAGAATGATTTACATAAAGCGGCTGACATGACATAAAAATGTAATGAGTAGATATAGGTCACTCTCTGTTTAAACATTGGTTTAGTTTAAGAAATTGTTTCTGTACATTGTTTGGAGTACAACAAGTTTACTTAAGAAATGGTAACAGGAGGACACTGATACCTTGGTGAATTTAGTGGGAGTAAAGACTTTGCATTTTTGAGTTTCTTGATCTGTGTGTTCCTTTGTTTTCTCAGTGAACCTAATAAATTGAAGATGATAGTACTTGAGTTCAAAAAAATGAGAAAAAAAAAGTTGTATAGGCATGTGTTGTGTGTTTATCAGTGGAAATATGAATAGATAGCAATATCATGCCAAGCTTAGTGCCAAGTTTTGTGGGATAATAGTGGCAAAAACGCAAAAAATATTGATCAATACTGTAAGAAACTTTCTCAGTTTAAGCAATTCAAAYTATGCTTCAATCAAATAAATGATTGTTTTCCATTGTAAGTAGGAAATAGTTATTCAGTAGAATGCCAAAGATGTAACAAAAATACTAAATGCAAGTTCAATTAAAATGGCAGAAGTCAGAAAAATCTTCATATTCAACTTCTGCTGACATAGTGGAAGTTGATGTAAATATAAGCRTTCTTAATAAATCAAGTGAGAATTATCTTCTTAGGTAAAATCTTACAATATATCATGTTTGTCACCCTCTAGACTGGTTAACATTAGAGAAAGTATGTTACTTAACATTATTTCAGCAGGGAATAAGTAATACTTGGCAATGCAGTAGAGTATTATATTTGCATGTCAAAGCATGTGCTTCACTAGCACTTTATATTCTACATGTAGTATGACTGCATTTCAAGAAAGTTATCTGAACTATGTTTGAGTAATACTGATAGATGTTTAAATAATGCTGGTTTTTTAGAATTATTCCAGTCGGTGATATGAAGGTTGGGAAATTTCTTGTTGCACAGGAAATGTTTCCTTGGTGAACTTTTTTCTTATTGATAAAGTTGTACTTTTGAGTTATCTCAGATATCAAGGTCAGATGATTGAGTGAGTTCTGAGACTCGAGTTATTCAAGAAATTTAACAATTGGACTGGTAATTTGTCTGTGGAATAAAGTAGTATATAGAATAAAGGAAGAGATTTTACACAAATTTTTRACATGTGTAATTTGCCCTAGAAATGTTTTACATATGACCAGGCAATTTCTAGCATTTAAACTAAAAACCTTTTCAGAAATACTTCAAATACTGTTTTCCAGAAGATAACATTGAAAGTGTACAGTTGAATAGCTGTCCTTAGACTTGGCAAGCGATGTAAAGAAGAAATCAATAATAATCTATTATGTTTGTGTTGGGTTGTTATTTATCCCATATGTATTAAATGAGTAATTTAATTTTCTGTCCTAAAAATTCTAAATCATCACTGGAGGGGCTTAGAACTAACACAGATACTAAATGAAGTCAAATATCTGTCTGGTTGCTGTGCTGACTTTCTAGACTGCGTTCTTTTCAGGAATAGGTACTTGTCTGTCGACCAAAGGCAGAATCAGTGGCTTCTGAGAAAACTGAATAAAATGCTTAGACCATGAATTGGGACAAAASTTGTGAACTCTTCCCTTCCCCAGTGTTTCTCTCTTGTCAGGCTATGAACAGTTCCTTACTCAGCCTGCTGAGTATTAAAATTCCATGATACATTCCATAAGGAGACAAGTCACGTTCTGCACTGCTCCATTCCTCTGGCTGGGGGACTTCTTCCTTCTGGGCCATATCTGTCAGTCTGTCACTCCCTTTAGTATTTGGGGGCAATTAGATACCAGCATATCTTTACAGCTCTTCAGTCTCTGATCATTTTAAGCGCATATTAAAAAATGTACTGTATTTACTTGTTAGCAAATCCTTGAAACCATTAAGTTTGTTTAATATTCTTTATCACTGTTTTATGTTTGATTTTTTTTKGCCTCACTGTTCAAACTGAGGGGTGTAGCTCAAGCCAAGCCTACTCTTTTTCTTTCAACACAGCTTTTGCAAATTGGTCAGGCAATAGACTTTTTCTCAACTGAATTTCTACTCACTACTGAAATTGGTAGGAGTGATGTGCCATTTCTTATTGAAAGTCTCTCGACTAGACTGGCATTTGTGCATGAGTGCCTGAAGCAATATGATGAAGTTTCTATATCTTACAAATAACAAAAGTATAGTCTAATAAACTGAATAACATGGAAGGCATACCTGCTTTGTATATTCTTTCTTCAGTAGAGCTCTCTCTCTTAGAAATGCATAAGTTATTCACACTTTATTACCAGGAAACTGATGCTTTCCTTAGGAGGATACAGTTTTTGCAAATTCACGAGAAAAAAAAAAAAAAGTACAGCAAGTCTAACAGAGAAACACATAAGATTTCAAGAACGTTGAAGAAATAGCTGGAATGCACTGTGACATAGGTAGGCAGCTGCTGCTGTGTTGGTCAAGTAAATAAAATTGCAATTACAGTTTTCCTGTAGAGCTGTCAGTGTTAGATCTAAAACTACTTATTGTGAAAGGATATATAGCAGTCTTCTTATATATTTACTATTAAGGGTTGAAAAATCCAGTAGCCTTGTCGAGGTGAGGCTCCCACAACCTAGACCTGCACAGACTGAAGAAATAGGCTGAATGGAACCTTACCAAGTTGAAATTTATAAATTATTTGCAAATGCAAATTCATGC
>NW_026623257.1:287285-298411 GCF_030028575.1 Malurus melanocephalus | reverse complement strand
GTCAACAATTATTTCAGAGCAGAATAAAAAAGATCATTACCTATGAAAAGGCCAAGTTTAGGTTTTGTAACCTATTTTTTCAAACACAAGCCAGTAGACTGGCTATTTTTAAAAGGATTTTTTAAAAGTTACATTCTATAAGGAAATTGGCRTTTCACCAGTAGGAAGAGAAGATTTTACTGAACTTTTGTCAGTGAGTATTATAGCTCAAAATTCATCTTATTCTGCATTATATGTTTGCTTAGTAGTTCAGAAGCTGAATAAGCTTTAAGTTTTGTCACACACTGTTGCTCATCCTTGTATTGAGTAAAGTTTAACAGTTCATGCTTGGATGAACTTTTGTCAACTAAATTAATAAAAAAGTTGATCTAAAATTAAATTTTAAATGGCAATAAAAGCATGCAGGTTTTTGAAAATTTAAGGTTCTGAAAACATTCATCACAAATTCTACAAGTCAGAATAATTAACTGTGATGTTAACATTTTGTAGGGGTTTTTTGTTGAGATTTTTTTCCCCCTTTATCTCACAATGATTTTATGTTGCTGTAAGTGACCAGGTCAGGTAGAACCTTTCAAAAAGATGCAGATTATTCTACTCCTGAAGAGAGTTTTGTCATGGTAAGCATGATACTATTACATATATTTCTAGATCTTGTATAAAGCTTATAACATGTGGGCTTGTGGTAAAGCAGAATATCYTCGCAAAAATATATTATGTGTTTCAAGGTAGAAGGGGTTTAAAAAATCCATTCTTTACTAGGAAACCTAGCTTTTGTTATAATGCTGTTAAGTCRGAATGAAAATGAAATTAGCTGGAAGGGAGCATTCAATAGGAACAAAACAATGGAAAAATGTGCAAGAGTTGGTTACACCAGAAGGTTTTAATTGAAGTATTTGCATTATTCGAGTTCTTTGCTATCTCCAGAAGGCATGCATTCAAAAAAATACCTTTAAAAAAGTACCACCACAGCCAAACAAAAAAAAATTACAACAAAAACTAAACCAGAGAAATTTTCTTAGAAAAAGTTGAAAAGATGGTATTTTTCTTTCGTTCAGAATCCTTAAGGAGTTCATTTGTATTATCTCAATAGAAAAGAAACTGAAGTAGCCATTTTTAGACCATAATTAAGAATGAACGATGCAGTTTTAATGCTTGGCCACAAAAAATGTCGATGACTTTGTTGGGTTGTCAGGATTGCTAGCTGATAGGAACTGTTGATAGGTTGATAGTCACTGTTACTAATGCATGCCCACCTAGGTAATAGTTAAAAATGGCTGGAAGCGTGTCTGAAAATCAGGCTACTGRTTTTCATGCCCAAACACAGCATTTAGGCACTTCTCGTGATGGTGAAGTGGAGGGGCASGTACCAATCTCTTCCCTCTTGTGACCAGTGACATGACTCAAAATGACATGAAGCTGAGCCAGGGGATGTTTAGGCTGGATGTCAGGAAAAGGTTCTTCACCCAAAGGGTGGTTGGCTGCTGGAACAGCTCYCCAGGGCAGTGGTCACAACACCAAGCCTGAGAGTTCAAGAAGCCTTTGGATAATGCTCTCAGGAACATRGTGTGACTCTTGGGGTTGTCCTGTGCAGGACCAGGAATTGGATGATCCTTGTGGGCCCCTTTCAACTCAGCATATTCTATGTTTCTRTGGTTCTGAAATCTTGGTAATCAGAATTTTGTGGAATACAATGAATTGTCCAGTAATAGAATGGACAGATTCTTCTGGTGTCATAACTGTTGCAGTGTTCCAGGCCTAATTTCCTACACCAGTTTGACATAAGTAGTTCCTGGTGTTGTGTAAGAGCATTCAAGTCAGGGAAAATGTTTTAGAACTCACACAAATATTGAGAGTAATATTTTTAGTACTCCAGTATCACCTTGTACTTGGTATCCCTTGATCTTTTGATTGTAAGATCGGGAGACTTGAAATGTGATAAAATCTGTATACCATTGCACTTGGTCAGTAAATTAGTTTGAGACCACTATCAAAAGAGGAAGATTTGAAGAAAATGTTTACTCTAGGAAATAAATTATGGTTGGAACAGTTGGTACAATTAATACTAGCGGTGTGACTACTTGATTATATTCTGAAGAATGACATTTTAGTAGATTTAAATATTGGACTTGTGATCTGATGATTCAGAGAAATCTGATTAAGTTTKAACCTCGGTCCTCAGTGATTTCCAGTATTTAAGGAAACAGTTAAAAAAAATACTGAGATAAGAAATTGATACAAAAGCAAAAAAATTACATAAAGTCAAAGGTTGTCCAATTTTTTTTCAGTTTCCATTACTAGAATATTTGTAGTGTCTTTGTACTCTTTCTTCACAGTGAGGCACATAAAGAAAACAGCTGTTTTCTGTTGTTTTAGTCCTGTTATCCTCTGCAGAAGACTCTGTCTGATTTCATAGCTTTGGAGCAGAYAAGCTGCTGTGGCTGAAAGACAAGTTTCCAGCATATGTCCAAACAATTGGGTTTGGTGTAATTTTCTTTCTTCACAGTGCATTCATATCCTTTACAGCAGTAGTATGGATCCTATAATTCCCAGATAGTTATGTCTCTGAAGGCACAAACTCCAGCAAGACTTTTAAAACACCCCTTCCATAGATACTCTCCCTCTTTTTCTGCTTGCTGAATTCCCTTCAGAGATATCATCTCCATGAGAGGAGTAACACAATTATTCAGCATTGCCAAACTGATTACACTGGCATGTTAATGAAATCAAGTGTCAGATTTCAGTTTAATCTCAATATAGAGAATCTATGTCAGGAAGGATATGAACATTTTTCTGCCCTGAGAAAGTGTCTTATAATCTGAAAGCCTTATTTGGAGCTGCGAGTTGTTACTTAYATTTTCTCTGAAGTTTTTCATTATGTCTTTTGTTTTATAAATATAGGAAGTATAGGAAAAATACAGGAAAACGAAAGTAAGCAAAACCACAAAAAAGCAGAATGGCAACAGAAAAGTAGATGCTGTACTTGTCAACTTCTACTGCCTAATATGTGAGCCAGTGAAGGCTGTACTTAATAGTGAATTCTCTACCTTAGTTCAGTTCTGGCATATTACTAAGTTATTTGAAAACTATTTCAAATTTTTATATTCATGATTTYAATGTGTTTTTGAAAGTCTGACACTTGAATATGGCACTAATTTGAAATAAGCAYGGAAATACTGATCTTAGGAAATATATTGTTAGGGTAAAACTCAGTCACATCTTACAAAGCGAGCTTCTGTATTCAACCTGCTGTTCACAAACTTTGTTGAAAAATCAGGGCAATTGGGGTTATCATAAAGGATGGATAAGCACTGTAGTGGTTTGCCCAAGGAGACAATAATAAAAACTATCATTTGAAACTTAAGGATATATACAATATCTATCAAGAATGGGGCACGAGTGACAAGTCTATTTCTCTACAGCCCTTCTCGCTCTCTTGTTATGATACCTTGCTGGGCTCTGCTTTAATAATTTGACAGCATTCTTTTTGTCCCCATCCTTATTTATTGTACATGAAAACATTTTGGATAGGTTTGGAGGAAGACAAAATTGAAGATACACATTTAGAGTGTTTGCAGGCAAGTTTGATAAAACTTCTCTGGGAAAGTTTATTTTTCGTGCTTACTGCTTGTGGGTCAAAGCTACTAGACAGTGTTTTTGTGGTATCTTAGATGCAGACTACAGCTGAGAACAAGTCCTGTAACATGGTGCCAGTAAAAAAYGGCTGTGGGCAATCGACATCAAACACTTAAACAGATGTAAGGTATCCAAGGTGCTTCAAGGAGTCAGTTCTGAGAAACTGTGGACCAAGACCAAAGTGCTGTCATTGAAGCTGCCCACTGCTTTGTATAAAACCAAGATTTCAGTTGTTACTTATTTTGACAAGCTGCACCTTCCGGGCTGAATATTTCCTTGTCAAAGTGCACACACTGAGGTTTTGAAGGGAATTTCAACTAATCCGATTTCTTGCTGTTTTTATAAATTTACATCAAAAGACATTGCTGTTATCAGAGGAATTAAACATGTCTTTGCACAGAGTTATGGGGACAAGTCCCAATTTTCCTATAATGCTTTTTTGGCGTCTACCAAATTTGGTGTATGATCAGGCAGAATACAGGAGCTTGGAGAGAAGTCTCTTCAGTGTTATTTCATCCTTCTTCCATGTTGTCACAGTAGGGAAATGTCCTTTGAGTCCAGTGGCAAGAAGTCAAGCAGCAGATCTCCAGCATGTAACATCCAGTTAATGCGTGTATAGGGGGAAGTTAGAGGGGAGGAGACTTTGTTCAAAATGTGGATGATGCATCTGGTAGAACCAGGTTCAGTCTATAAAGTGTAGATTGGCCAAAATTGGCGACTGAAAATGGAAGAGTGAGTTGAAGCAACTAGAGGAAAAAACAGGAGTAGAGTCTAGAGAAGAGCAGAAGAGGTGGATAAGGCAGGAGCCAGGGAGCTGTATTCTTTCCTTACAGCTGGAGGATCAGAGAAAAGTTGAAAATACCCATTTATCCTGGCTACTCAATCTGAGAAATCTAGGAGGAATTACTGAAGAGGTCTTACTGGCTTCATTTGCTGCTATAAGCAGTCATCACATTTGTGTGTCAGTTCCCGATCTGGTTATTAGGGTCCTTGAATATCTGTAAGGCTGTGCAGAGAAATAAGAAGCAGAGAAYACCTGACAGGGTTTCTCAAATTAATCTTTACAGCTGCAGCATTAGGCAGCAGAAGTAGGTACAATTCCACTGGATTGCCTTCAGCTATTATAAGCAGATAGATAGTTCTTTTCCTAATGCACATTTTGCAAGTTATGAAATCTATTGCTCCTGTAAACAACAGTGTCCCTCTGCACAAACATGACTTATCCCTTGAGCAGTTTAGAAATCAAGTTGTGTAACAATGCATTTGTACAAGGAGTAAGTCAAAATACAGCCAGCTGAAGGTGTCCCAGAACGCCAGGCATACCTTTTGTGTGTGYGTTTCCAAAAGAAAGCCTGAGCTTTCTTAACAAAAGAACCATAGGTTTGGTGTTGAGTTTCAAGGAAGTATTTCAAAGAACTATTGCAGTCAGGCATGGTATTTTCTCTCTCTTCACCGCCCCTTCCTTCTGCTTCTCACCATCTGACCTTGTGTGGGTGATCTTGAATTCTGTCTTGAGCACCCACTCTTTTGATACCTTTCTTCTTSTCCACTGCCTAAATTTAAATTCCACCTAACTCACTAGAGAGTGCAGTTTGCCAAAAGGAAACTCTTCCCTCCTGCTCTCAGTACCTCCTTGCTTTGACAAGTCCTGATCACCTTTCAGTGCAGTTATGGGAACAGTTACTAAGGCTCCCTGCCAAAACCTCATCCAGCCTACTTTATCTGTCCCCAGCAAATGATGGAGTTATTTGAAGTTATTTTTATATTAAGATGGCTTTGTTTGGGTTCTTGGTTTTAATAAAAACATTGTTGTTTTCCAAAGCAATCTTAAGAAACTGATTTGCAATGAAAATGTGTTGGTGGAAGTTACAGACTTCTCAGTAGTCAGAGTTTTCAAAAATATAATCCTCTTGACAGTAGTAATTTCTGCAGTCACAGCAAAGTGGATCCTCTGTCTTGCCATGATCTGTCTTGATAAAGATCAATTTTCTTGCATCTAGCTGTAGTGTTTGATACAGGAAAACTAAAACTTTCAATTCACTTTGGGAAAAAAAAAGAAGGTTGTCTTTGCTGTTCTTTTTTCCCAAACTTTAGAAATTGACTGGTTTATTGCTCCTAATTGTTAGGTATTCTCTCCTTGCTTGTATGGGATAATTGGTCCTGATTATGGTTTGTGTTGTCCTTATAATTCTGTTGAATTGACATGAACTTGTTAATGGTGCTGCTGCAACTGTGTTTTTTTCTGTAGTGGAAAGTGAGCTCTGCATTTCTGGATACTCAAGTATTTTGACTRTCAGAGGTGCTCCGGAAATACTACTATATGTTTAGTTGAATTCCAGGAATGGCATGAATGAACACAGTTCTGTTTGCACTGACATCTCAGAATTGGATAGCAGCATACTYTGAGTGGCTAATCTTAGATGCTTTCTAGGCATGTTGCCACTTCTGCAGTTAAGGAATATTTTATAGATATTAACATGTTTAAGGAGCTTTTAAATCCCTCGTAGTCTCAGCTTACAGATGTACCCTCAGCTATTGCTAATTGTGAATAAATACCCTGCCTCCTTCTGGCTTTGCTTTACCCCATCTGTTTTTACCTTCTTCTTTATGCTGCTCATTTGTACAAACAAAAGATTAAAAAAAAAAAAAAAAATTAAAGGAAGTCCTTTGCACACCAGTTCTCTGCTTCCTCACTCTCTATAGAGCAATACTCTCCACCTCCCCAGGTACAGAGAAGGGAAATTTAGTACAAATATTGCATTTATATCTGCTCTGTTRTCTTAAAACAACTAGACCAAGATTAGAGAGTTGTATTTTCATTTAAATCTACCTTCTGCATTTTATCTTGAAAGTCTTCRACATAAATGTTATCACAAAGATGGCTGTGAGAGCAGCTGCGATAGAATTCACATCGAGCTGAGTACAGTGTGAAATTTGYCTTCAAACATAACTTCAAATATGTGAAAGTTATAAATTTTCCCAATATAGGTACTGACTTTTTGACTGTATTCATGAATGGCTAGCAGGAGCCAGTGACTAATGTGAAAGGAATGTCTTTAGCTTAGATGAAAATCCTTTCTTCAAAGCTTAGCAGAAAAAAAAAAAAAAATGCAAATAATTATAGGGGACCAGTAGTTGGTAGAAAAGTCCTAGTTTCAGGGRGGCTTCAATGAGTTTCACAGCAATGGCATTCCTCCTCCCACAACTGAATTCTCAGTTTCAAGAGGATTAACTTGSTAGTAAGTCCTGTGGATTGTGACCAGTGTTTCCAGCCTTCCTTTTGGGTTTGAGCAGTGCTCTCCAAACCTTTTTGTTCCTGAACCCCTATCAGTAAAACATTTTTGAGCATGCACCCACAATATACGGTTATTTGTTATGTACTACTATATTAATGTATTGTGAACCTCATAAACCTTAAAACCCCCAGAAATTAAAAAAGTATGAGGTACAAAATGAAGTAAACACCTTTTTATTCATTTTTTTAATGTATTAATGGTACCAAAATAATTTTTTCCTGCACTCCAGCAACTTGTCTTGTGCAATGCCTGGTATATTTGCACCCCACTTTGGAGAGTTCTGGGATGGGGGACTAATAATCTCATAGAGGTAAAAACTTTTCTGCTGAGGAGTCTGATTGAAACCTTGTAGAAGCAATCCTGCTTTAGGTCAGACCCTGCAAGAAGGGAGTCTGAGACCTGAGTAGTGTTGGCAAGACACCTTTGCTGGCAGCAAGCAAGGATGCTGTAGATGGGCAGATGGGAGTTTCCCCTCGCCCAAACTATCTGAGGGCTGCAGTCGTCCTTTCACTTAGGGCACCATGTAGAGAATTCAGGAGCTGCAGCAGTCACATCAAAGTGATAGTTTTCTTCTTTTCCCCCTTTCATTGCCTTTTTTCCCCGTTTTCACAGTGTGAAAGTGAGACATCATTAGTATTTTAATTTTTGGCTTCAGTTTATGGGTTTACTGAATAATATATGTGCAGTYATCTTTACAGTAGGTTTGTGCCACACTTTGCTTGTAGGTCCCAGTACTTAAGGGATCTTGCCCTTAAAGGGAAGTATTTCCTATGTTAAGTTCCCTCTGTAAGCTGAGGTTTGTATGGTTGGGGTGGTATTGTGCCATTCCTTTTCACTTTTGTATTAGTCATGAAGAGATTTGTTTATTCTAAAAAACAGTTGTTAGTAGTATTTAAATCTAAACCCATTTCAGCCGCTTCAACCTAACAACACAACAACAGCATTTCAGCAGCATTGATCTGGCAGCATTAGTCCCTGTGGAGCCACTTCTAGTCAGATCACCAGACTAGTAGATGGAGAACATTACAAGAATTTTCTTGATTACACTCACAGGACCCACCCAGTTACAAACAGTGCTTTGTAGTTCAGCTATTCAATTTTCCCCTTCTAGTTGATTCACTGAAAGCTCTGGCAGATCTTTGGAATTTCACGGCCAAATAATTTGTCAATTATATTTATTGTATGCAAATTGATAAATATAGCTGTTAGGAGGAAATACTCATTGAAAGTTGCTGCTGAGAACAGAAGTCTCTATTAATAATTTGAAGTAATCATCACCTCCACTTTCTAAGTCTGCTAAATATATTGCATCACAATATATTGCATGTTGCTTCTTAGGGATATGTAAACATCAGAGCATAAGCAACTTTGTATATGTGAGAAAAGCTTTTGCARAAAGCTTTCTCATATTCTCAGTTCAATCCATGTTAATCCTGTTGGAGAAATAAGCCAAAGAGATATAGCTTATCAATACATAATGGTGTTTATAAATGTGCTCTTGAAAAGGGAAGTGTAGCTTGTTTAGTAAATTATAGAAGTCAGTCGGCTTCTGTAGCAGCATTTATGTTTCTGTTTCCCAGCTTTTTTTTTATGTTTTGCAAAATACCTTAATTTAGATGTTGAAAGAGTTGAARGAGTAGTGCTTTTATTGAGTATTTTCTCATCCACCTCTTCTCCTTTCCTTTCCTCTTGACTAACATTCTYCTAGTGTTTTCAATTATTGCTCTAATTAAGAAGGCAGTGTATTTACATTTGAAGATAAAGACTTTAAGACTTTCACCTTCCTTGAGGCTTTGTTTCTGACTCTAATCAGAAGTTTTAAAAATAAGGGGATGTTGTGTGTTACCCTCCTTACCACAGTAAGAATCTGAYAGTACTACAACTCACTTTTGTTCTGATTCTGAACTGTTTTATAAATCCATGTAAACCTTGCAACAGCAAACTCTATTAATAAAACCTAAAAATGGATTTATTTTAGTGGCTTGGGAATACACAACTGTTGCAAGATTAATCTCTGTTTCTGCAGCAAGGCACTAGTACTGTGTTGCCTTACTCTTTGCAGTGAATTTAGATGACAATTTGTATTCAGCTTAGAAAAAAGACCCCAACAACAAAAAGGGATATTGATATAATTACAGTAAATGCCCTTTTTCATGTTATTGAAATAATCTGTGACAGGAACCTCCTAACATCAACAATATTTAAATAAGCATGATTTTTATCCCTTGATGAATAAAACTGCAAGAAAGCCCTATTACCATGCATAATATAACCCTTGTCAGGTTTTGATTATTTAAAGCATTTGCTGAAAATGTAGGTTATGAATTCCTTTTATTTTGTTCAGAGTAATGCAGGATMCACATAATGAAGAGATACAATTGTGTCTAGTCATTTAGAAAGATACTGTGGTTAATGCACAGCTTTGTGCATTAATGCTGAGTTTAATGAAGAACAGTACTATATTTACTGACTGTTTTAAGAGCAGTATGTCACTAGTTAAGAGTGCAGCAAGTCTGGGGTACAGGTTTTGTTTTTTTTTTTTTGATCTTAGGTTTCTTTTTTACTCTATCCTGTTATGTTTTAAAGCTATATTAAGTGATGCTAAGCAATATTAATGCTAAATAGTYTTAATCTAATCCAATTATTAAAATAGGATTTTAAAGGTTTATTTTGCTTTTTTATTCAAATTATACACAGGAATAAGTTGTTTTGACATTACTATTGCTGCTCAGATTCAAGTGGCTTGAATTTAGCTTGTGTGATATAGTAGATCTCATGAAAGACACGACAAGAACATTCCTAATGTCATTTTTGTACTTTTTTGAAATCTAATGTTTTCAATTGCTTCTGTATTTTTCTTAACATTTCACTTCTGGTTTAGCTTTTYCTCATATTTATAGCATATTTATTTCCTTTTCTCTTTTATTGATATTTTAAAGGTGTAGGTCTTTYGATGAGCAGTGATCTGTTGTGTATGATTCAATGCTTTTGTCACCTGGAATGTTTGACGAGGTAAATAATTTATTTTAGTGGAGTGATGTCACATTCACAAGTTTCAAACCCCAAGGGTCCTGAGGTCTTAATGACTGCAAATCTGTACCAATTAACGCACTCTGAAGCACAAGGCGTGTCTAAAAGGATGGAGATTTTTTTTCTCTGTTGATCATCTCTGAGTCTCAGCTAAGCTAGGAGGAGATAACAGGATTTTCCAATCTACTGGTTTTAGACCCTCCTTACTTTCTCTTTTGGCTTTGGAGGTATCTTGTTATTTGCTTTTGCAAGAACAATCAGTTGCTTTGAATTCTTAAGCTTTCTCATCACTTCTTGGCAATGATAGGCCTCTCTATGTTCTGCTAACATATTCCATCCAGTAATGGTTCCCAGGTCAGAATCAGGGGCTACAAGGCAAGGGGTAGTGTAGCTTGGAAAAAATTGTAAGGCTTTCATGGATACTGGCAGTCTGAGTGAATAAAGTACTTCCATGAAGGTCTGTCAGAAATACTATATACTACATTTCTTGATAGTCACTATGAATAGAATGTTATATATAAACGCATGCACTTATTACAGCTAAAATTTTATTWCTTTCAATGAACTGTGCTTGCATCCCAAGAATTGTGTTTGCATTCCTGCCTTGGGTTCCTTTGAATGCTCAGTCTGACAGTCTTGCACTAATGTTGTTGAAGTTTGCTAGCAATSTGTTAAAAAATTAATCCATTAAATCCATTTTGACTGAGGTTTAATTTTACTRCAGACAAATCTCAAAGAGGAATAGCATGCAAAATGACTTGTAAGCAGGCAGCAAGCCTTTTTGTGGAAGATACAAATCCTGCAGCCAGTCTTCAATTTATTGACTTCTCATTAATTTCAATGGTATTACTTGAGCAAATAAATTAGAAAATGACCTTTGATTTTGCCTTACAAAACTTTAACCCACTATACAGCATTGGGTTGACATGTTGGTTCTTATAAAATGGAATTGCAAGAGAATTCAGAGACTCTGAAATCGCCTATACAGTCACAGTTAAATTTAAACAATATGTATTAAATTATAGGTTCTCTTTTGTGGAACTTGAGACCCTGAATATCTGTAGGAATAAGATTATAAAGAATGTCAAGGCAGAAAATTAAGGTCATTTTCTAATGGACTATTTTTGTGGTCCAAGGTGAAGTCTTAATTGCTTTTTATAACAGTTC
>NW_026623257.1:242255-287089 GCF_030028575.1 Malurus melanocephalus | reverse complement strand
TCTCTTGAATTGTCATGCTTCTTTTCAAAAGGATGGGACCTAGGTGATGTACCCCATGGTGACAAGTTGATTTCCTTCTTTCAATTCTTCTGTTCCCATGTGAGTGGAAYGGGGGGGRRAAAAAAGGAAAAAGAAAAAAAGAGAAAAAAGTGCTTTATTTGCATGGAGGAAGGACAGGGATTGAATGATGCATTCAGTTCTGCCAAGGCAGCCATTCTCTTCTGTGGCATCATAYTCTGCCAAAATTGTCACACTGTGATACCTCCTTTATTTTGAAGTTGGAGACTYTCTAAAACTAGCTAGGGTCTTTTAGAAGTCTATGGGTTTGCAGTGTGATAGCATGAAACCTGATGGGAAAGATTCACCAAGAGCTACTGCTTGGAAAAGCTTGGCCAGTTCTCTTTGAGCAGAAAGATTGCAGTGAAAGAAATGGCAATGGAGGGAAGAATTGATACATGTGGTGTAAAGTTGCTTTACTTATTTGATAGGACGCTATGCACAGTTAGTGTGACTTTTCTTATCTTTTCCACTGTCATCTTGATGGCCTTTTGGTASCATCAGGGAGCAAAGCTATTAACATTAAGAAAAAAAGATTCAAATACATGAGGACAAACAGTCTCTTATGGGAAATGTAGTATCCAAAATGGCATTGCTTACTTGCTGAATGCAGTTCAAAATGCCTTCAAATGCCAGTTTTGACTGCATTGGGTATTTTAAATAGTGCTGATAATTTTCCCAATGTATCTTTTTTCAATAAGGTTTAACAAGCTCACTACATTATTRGAAGTTATGGCAACCATAGGGATTTCAGACTATTACTATAAGAAAATAAATGTCTTACTGCTCAGATTAATATTTTTTTCAGTGTTGCAGCATATGATTATTTTCATATTTCATCTAAATTCATAAGCTATAGAATAATTACTACAGGAAATACACTTTACATAAATAGCTGAGGTTTCTTTATTTTTCTCAGAATCAAAATTATGTTTTCAATTAATGAAAATAATATAAGGCAATTATTCAAAAAATGTATTGTGAGTCCTTTCCTGGTTTCCAGATTTTCTCTGAGATTTTAAATATGTTGTAACTAAAAAAAAACCTTAAAGCTCAAGTGTTCCAAATAATCCACAACTGTTAAGGMCAATGCTCAATTACATTCAAAATTGTGATATTTTGGATTCTATTCATTTTTCCACTTGTATTTGGGGAATAGAGACGACTTGAAAGTTTCTGTAGTRACTGCCTGTATGTGCCTTTTGGTCTCATTGCTCTTGGACACCAGCTGTCCAGACGTGGAGTTTTGGGTGTCTGGTTGTAGCTCCATCACCGTCTGTTTGGCCAAGTTCTTTTCAAGTGGAGCACAATTGTGCCTCTTGGTTCTTAAGAATTTTTCRTTGTTCTAATCTGTTTTGCACTTGAAACTTTTARTTTATGCTTMCTCCTGTGTCATGGTAACAACATAYCAGGGACAATASAGGTACTGTAGCACCTGTCATTGCTCCCTTGTACATAAGATGACTGTGTAATAAAATCTAAGTGGTGTTAAGGAAAGATCCCATTTCAATGAAGACTGTTAAGTAAGTGTATATACATATAAATATATGTATATATATATATATATATATATATATATATATAAGGTTTTCACTGACATTTTTAGAGAGTATCTGTAAGGAAAAAAGCTGTATCAAATGAAAAAGGCAGGAATTATTTAATAGAGACTATTTAAGCATTTTTTGAAATAATTAGACCTAAAAAGCCTTTCTTAACATATTCCAGTGCTTTACCTGCAGAAAATGTGCGCTGCTTCTCTGATASATAGTGTTGTCAGTTTTGCCAAGTGTTGCAGCCAAGTGGCAATATATTTGTTCTCTCTGAGCTTTGCACAAGTTGACTTCACTTKCAGACTGGCTGTGAAAATGACAGTGACACAGAACTTGCTTTCCAGTTTGCTTATGTTACTCTATAAATGTATAGGCAGGTCATGCTTGAAATGAATGTGTCAACATTACATTGCTATACACTGCTATCTTTAATGTCATTTCCATTTCATTACCCTAGCTGGAGCAATTTAAGTTACCTGTGATAGCATTCTTTKTCTGCTGTCAACATAGTATTGGTAAGGCGTTTAGGGGCCAATGGGAAAGAAATGAAGAGTGTGGGTATCCTTGCCTGCCCCCCCCCCCCCCGATAAATTTATAAAATGGTGCACTAATAATGCTCAAGTTTCTAGAAAACTTTCTGTATCTTTCCTGTGGACTAACTTGCAGCCAGAAAATCAGAAAATGTATGACACTGAGACCAAATGACAGTGTCCTAAGGGCASAGAACCATTTTGTAGGCRTACCTTTTCCAGTCCCATTTCCTGGATAAGCATTGAATGTCCATTATAGGCAGCCTTGTCTTCAGTCTTGTGCATTGCTGTGTCCCCTGGGTGGACCTTGGATAGATATTGTGGGTAACTTGTCTCCTGGATGGACCTCTCAGATGGACACTACAGCTTGTACTCAGTTCTGTCCCCAGCCCTGTCTCCTGATGCTCATGACTCAAGCCCCTGGATGGATTCTAGACCTGGTCAGTTACTTCGCTGTTTTGGAAACTGCAGGTAGACGCTGTTCCCACCACCCTGTCTCCTCAGATCCTTGGCAGGAGTGAGGAGCTTATCCAGAGCACGGTGTGGAGCGTGGAGCAGATCAAAGATGTGTCCTTGGATGTTTCTTCACAAGGGTCTGCCGTCCTGGAGGACTCTCTCATGTGATGATCCTGGTTCTGTGGGTGTGGGTATCCAAATGAGTGGAAAGCTCAGTGCTGTGTCTCCATGTGAAAGTGAGTTGGGGATCTCTACAACAGAGACMTGTCTTGTTTTGCTGCCCCCAATGTCTGGTGGTGGTTTAGTGTCTTTAAAGAGCAAGATTTTTTCCTTCRTGAAGACAATGGCAGCCCCTGATCAGTTCACACATTGCAGTGTGCACTGAAGAAGCACTAGAGAGTAGCTCTGAGCCCCAAAGCCTTTCAAGAGCCTTTTGGATGGCATATGAATGTTTAGTGGGTATTTGGTGTACCTCTGGAACAATATTTTCTGCTAAGTTTCCTCCTAGAAGGATCTGGTTAGCATGCACTGTACCTGTTCTGCAAACTGAACTGACATTCCAAAAGGCCTGTACTTCATGGATTTGCTGCAGAATGATACTGCTGCTTAAGACTGAAGGAGTACCACAGATGCAGCCTTAGGACATGCGTTCATCTAACGATGACTGACTGCCACTGAAAGGAGCAATAGTTGTCTCGTGCTCACATTACTTTTTGTGTGCTCCTTCTGCTTCCTCTTCTGAGTTCTGCTTGTCACACTAAACATTCCCTGCTTGGAGGGAAAGCTMACTCTTCAAAACCTCCGAGTTTTCTCTCAGATCAGCAAGCTAAGGAGAACCACTACTGAGTTGTGCAATTACTAGATTTAACTTAAGGGAAGAGTCAGAAAGGCAGGGAGAAAGTGGGTCTAGCCCCTCTGGCCTCCGCCTCCTGTTAGACTGGATTATGTCAACATGAAAATACACCCTGAAGGAGAAGCATGTGAGTTTATTCAGAGAAGATTATCACTCTTGCTGCTGGTTGCGAATTCACACAGCTGAGGATTTGCTGTGGTTTAAAAAATGTGGTGGAATTCCCCAAACCACTCAGTTGGTTTTTTTTGTTTTTTTTTTTTTTCAGCAGATAATAACATTTTCAGATGTCTTGTGGAGGTCTTTCTTGACAAATGGAGAAACACTTGGATATGTGTTTGGCTTTCTTCCTTTATTCTGACCATCTCAGAAGAATGATAGAATTTCAGAAAGTAACAGCAAAGTGCTGTATACKGGTATAGTATCGGCAGATACTATCTATGATAGATATATAGATATAGGCAGATACAGTAGCTAATGTACCACTAAGTTCATGCTTCTTTTATTCAACTTTCCAAAATCAGTTTTAGTATGAGGTCAGTAATCTTCCAAATTTTAATTTGGTTTTGTCTATCTGTACTTGGATGATGATAAAGATGAAAACTGTATATTGTATTTTTCTACCTATAATTTACAAAACTTATATTATCTGCTTTCCTTCCAATCTATTTATCTTTTTCAAAGAAAAAAAACAAAACAAAACAAAAAAACAAAAAAACAAAAAAAAACCAAAAAAACAAAAAAAAAACACCACCATCAATACTCCCTTAAATGATATTAAAACACTGCTCAGTCTAGTATTGAATTTTGAGCCTCCTGCTGGAACTACTCTCAGCTCACTTTGAACTAAACTGAAATGGAACAGCGGRAGATTATTCTATTCCTTAAATATACATTTTGTTAGAAATAAGGTTATCTAATTAGGGCATCTTAGTTGTGGAAATTTGGAAATCAGTGCTGGTGTATAGGAAGATTAAGGTTGAAGTTCTAAAATAAAGTTGACTTTTGGATTCTTGTACTGTGTTTTTTGCTGCTTGTACACTAGCAGCTTTCAGAGGATTTTTCCAGACTGAACAGGTACCATATATTTCCTCTTAGGCTCTTAAGGGTTTGGGCTTTTTTCCACAGAGATTGCCCTGCAGTATTGCTGCGGTCTGCTTTCTGTTCTTAGCAGAGCCTCTCCCTTCTGGGTGTTTCTCCCTCTCAGTCTCATCCTGGAAGTCCTTCCTCTTCCCTGTGTATAATTGTTCTGAGTGCAGCAGCCGGGGAAGACAGCTAACCACACACAATTTTAGTAACAATAGCAGATAATGTTTGTACATCACATTCAACAGCATAATGTGCCCAACACACTGTTAAAACATTAAGACAGAAGCAGATACCAGGGAAGATCCTTTGGCCTTAGGTATATCCTGCAGTTGTTGTGAGCCTGTAGCTAGGACAGTGCACGTTTAGTATTAGGTGTGCGTTGAATGACTAACTGAACAGCTGAACAATTTAAGATATCTGATGGTTATTATATCCAATGTATTAAGCATGGTTTGGGAAAGTGAAGAGTGGTAAGTCTGGCTTTTGAAACCTTGGCTTATCTGACATTTCCATGGTTACCGTTCATGAAACCAAAATGATTTTTCTTCTGGGAAAAATATATGTGAGTATGTCCACCAAGGTTATGACAGAATATATTGAAGTGTGTAAGTTTGTGTGTTGGAGCTTTACCCRGGAATTATAAAGGCATTGCTTCTGGAGAATGCTTAAGGATTGTGCTGGAACAAGTTTTAGAGTCATCATTTACAGACAACTTGCATACATGACATTTTATTACAAGTTTTGCTGACTTCAAGAAGGTCTCACATCTATTTGTGACAGGTACCTCCTRTTCCTGGCCCCCTGGTACCTTCATCATTCTGCCTGGGATCCTCAAAGAACCTGTCCGTCCCCATAGTGTAATTAGTCCTAGGCATAACCATATGAAGTTTAATAAGGGCTAATGCTGGATTCTGCACCTGGGATGGGACAACCCTGGATGTTCAGACAGACTGGGGAATGAGAGGTTGGAAGTCAGCACCACGGAAGGGACCTGGGGGTCCTGGTYRATGGCARGTTGAAYMTGAGCCAGCAGTGCCCTGGCAGCCASGAGGGACAGCCCTGTCCTGGGGGCATCAGGCACAGCATCGCCAGCCGGGCAAGGGAGGGGATTGTCCCGCTCTGCTCTGRSCTGGGGCRGCCTCACCTCGAGGGCTGGGGGCAGTTTCAGGTTGCATAAAAAATGAAACTATTRGAGAGCGTCAAAATGAGAGCCATGAGGATGGTGAAGGGCCTTGAGGGGAAGCTGTATAAGGAGTGGCTGAGATGACTTGGTCTGTTCAGCCTGGAGGGGACAGGGGAGATCTCAGTGCATTTACAGCTTCCTTGTGAGGGGAGAGGAGGGGCAGGCACTGATCTCTGCTCTGTGGTGACCAGTGACAGGAGCTGAGGGAATGGCCTGGAGTTGTGCTGTGGGTGGTTTAGGTTGAGTTTTAGAAAAAAAATTCTTCACCCAGCATGTTGTTGTGCGCTGGAGCAGCTCCCCAGGGAAGTGGTCACAGCACCAAGCCTGACTGAGTTCAAGAAGTGTTTGGACAATGCTCTCAGGCACATGGTGTGATTCTGKGGAGTGCAGGGCTAAGAATTGGACTCAGTGATCCTTGTGGGTCCCTTTCAATTCAGAATATTCCATGRTTCTGTAAATTTTATCTTTGAAAAGCTTGCAAGACAGGATGGGTGAATTCTTTATTCGTGAGTCATTTGTACGTGTCACCTAAGTAAACAATTCAATCTCTGTTTTCCCTAAGTTCTTGAGCCTCCACATGAATAGCTATGGCTTTTTCAAAGAAACTGGCAAATGTGTCTTCTCTTTGCTTGCCCTTGATGAATGTGGTGAAGGTGGATGCAGCCCCTAACACTTTCTCTAACTTTCAGAAGGGTCCACTCCGTGCAGCTGTCATAAGACTCCAGACCTTTTCCTCTTGTCTTCATAAGGTTCTCCTTGTGTTTTGCTACTGTTTTATGAGAAAAGGGAAAGCTAGGAACCAGAACAGAGCAAAATCTCAAAATTTACAGAGAAATGTAAATGGATGTTTAATGGTGATAGGCTCAGGAATTTAGTAGCTAGGTACAGAGTATAAGTTAGGAGCAGAAGAAGGTAAATGGTAAGCTAGGAATGGCTGAGCTAACACAGGAAGGCAATGATGTACCATAACTTGAGAAGAGAATAGCATGAGATTATAAAAGGAACTAGGCTAGGTCAGTGGGAAACAAAGGAAATGGGTAGACAGTTTAAAGATAAGGAAACCCTGCTTCAGCACAAAATGATGATTGTTAGACTCAAAATCTTATCAACAGAAGGGTACACATCACCTCTGTATGCAAAGAGGAACTTTTCAATGCAATTAAATACCTAAATACTGTAGGGAGATGGAGTCTGACACCCTCCAACCAAGAAAGGGATGCCAGAATTACGTTTATGGAGTACTTGTGGAGACAGGACACAGAAAWGCAGCTTGGCACTGTAAAGCAGAGGAGATCAGGCTTGGAGAAAACATAGCCTTATGGAGTAGGAACAAATGTCCTCCAGGAAAATGGGTTTGAGTTCAGGATTGATCCTGCATGTTCCCATTCTTTACTGTCAGCAAGTGTCTGTTGGGAAGTGTGTCCAGTCTTGTTACAAGCAAAGCGTACCAGCCTTCAAACCTGCCAACTACTCTATTAATTCAGAAGATTGCAAAAACCAATTCAGAGTCTCATCAAACTGTTGATCTGCATGGATCTCAGCATGATGCCACATTTATGGAGAAAACTGTGTGATAGATTGTATCTGTGTTGAAGATTTTCAAGGTTAATAGTATTTTCTACTTCTTTTTAAGTCACAATCCTTAAGAGGATGATTGGGGGTACTTTTTTATGCGCACTTGTGTCATTCTGTGAACAGGATGGATCAGGTAATAAATTCCTAATTATCTTTATATAGATATATATTTTGATATATAGATATGTGATATATTTGATATATAATCTTCTCCACTCCTGTTCACTCACAGTAGTAGTTTTGTTGTATCATGTCAAGGTGCCAGTTACAATCTAAAAAGATATTTAATCTCTTCTTCTGTYACATTTTGGATATACTTAGAAGAAAACACTTGAATAGGATATTCAGTCTTTGACAATATCGTCCTGCTTTTTCCTTTCCAGGAACAGAAGAATTTATCAACAAAAGTAATAGATGAGGATGAAGCCAAAACCTGTATTCATGAGAGTATCGAGTTGTGTGTTGAGGCTGTAGTGCAGGGATTTTTGTTCCACTGTATTAAATGGCAGGCAAAAGCAATAATTTTGTTTGCAGTAAAGTAAGTGCTCAGCTGAGATGCATGTTGATTATCTTTCAGAAAAGATTAATTTTTGAACTCAGTCATCAATCTAATTTATTGCTAAATTGACTTCAAAAACTACGACTCAGTACCTGCTCATATTTTGGGTTCTCTTGAAAATACCAAGAAATGTAAGTGTCACTGATGGGGAGTCTTTGTTAATTTTTTTATTCTTATTTTTTGGGAAAAGGTCACTGCTGTGCCTTTTGGGAAGAAAGCCCAGTGCGTGCACAGCTTACTTTTGATGGTTTGATTAATCTCAAGGATTCYTATTGTGGCAGAGTAAGTGATTCAGGGATGACTGCTCAAACTCAATATTTAACTCTCCAAAAACGACGTGTACCTTGCACAGACTGGCTCATCCCCTGTCTAGGTCTTTTTGCTCTGGGCATGGAAAGTACAGACAGACTAATTCAGATCTGGAATTGCAGATAAAAAGGTTCCTATTGAGCTGCAATTGAAATGCCAAGGCTGGGGGAAGGGAACAAGAGAGGCAAAAGAGAAGGAGAAAGTTTAAATTATAACTCCAGATCTATTGTGGCAATGTTTGCAGCCATTCCTTTTTGCTGACCTGCTGCCCAAGAACTTTGACTTCTTGCATTTTGGGGGCCAAGGGGCCACCTCACCCAGGTGGCTGCTGTGCCTTTGGTATGAGCTGGGTGAGATCTCTCATGTCTTCCCTGATACAGAGACRCTGTCAGGGAGGTTGGGTTTTTCTGTGCTGTTTTTTGATGTATTTATGATTGTGTGCAGGGCTAGAGGAGTAGACACAGATTGTTCTGGGAGGACAGTGCTAGAAACAGTTAAAAAAAATAAGTTTGGAAACAATTGTCTGCAGGGCTCTGCACCTGTGGCTCTGAGTGGTCTCATGTAGCCAGAGTGTTTTAAGCAATGTATTTAATGAGCTTAAAAGTATGAAGGACAATGAGCTGGCCCATATTTTCTCAAGTTTTACCCTTCTTCTTTCGTCAGGCCATGGTTCTAAGAACTTGGTGTGCATCACTGTGGGAAATGTAAGTTTTGATGGCTGGGTCAAGTATCTGGATTTGATGGATTGTGTTGTTTTAAATTGTGAGCTAACAGAAGGAAGAGAACAATGTATTCTATTACCTTGTATGGGACAACTTTAAAATTGACAATTCAGGATCAGAAAACACAAATTTGTAAAGTAGGTTACTTGTCAAATGTTAGTGTCAACWTACAGGTTGTAATCTACAATGAATGTTAGATATGGCACAGCACTGAGCGTTRTAAGTTGATGCTCAGGATCATGCTGCCTCTAGATGACTCTTGAACTGAAAAAAATTGTTTGTTATGAATTTACAGTGCTCCAGATATGTTGATTGAATGAAACATTGGAGTATTTTGGAGATTGTCTTCATCTCTGTGTATGTGTTACACCATACCACTTGTTTCCTTGTCAAAATTAGTGTATTTTTTTCATTAATGTGAAATTTCACTCAGGATCCAGGAAAACCTGTATAGTTTTTTGGTTTTTTTTGTGTATGTGACTTTAATGTCACTCAAAGGGTGATGCTGTGATATACTAGTTATATTCAATTGCTGTTTAACTGGCCCAGCACTAAAATTTGATGCCCAGAAGACCTCCTTTGTGATCAGGCTGGTCAGCACATTGGCAGTCTGTTGCTGTCCTGCGGGATCATCCCACACCACAAACTGTTGCGGRGAGCTGAGGTTCTCCTTTGCCCAGCATCAGGCTGAAGGAGTATAAATTCTGCTTTTCAAATCACTGTTCGAGAGGTTTTACTTTGCTGCYGTGCCAGCATCCCTCACAAAGGCTACAGTGTTCAAGTACAAAATAGTATTTCTTACCACTTAACAGGATGCTCTTGGATTCTCTTTCCAGCTCAGCAGGGYTCTAACACGGTGCCAGTCCTTTATTTTGCGGGTATCCGGTCTGTACTCGCAGTTCCAGTTACCGTCAGCCCCAGCAAGGGATGGCTGGCCGTCAGCGCCRGCGAGTCAGGGCACAGCATGCTAACAAGCTGGGCAGCCTGGGAACTCACCGGCCAGGGCTCCATCTCTCAGGATCCAAGCAGGGAGACAGGAATAAGGTTCAGAGAAGAGCAAAGATCACCCCAGGTTCAGTGAAGAGGTCAGAGAAGTTTGTGGTGATGAGGCGGGTCTGAGGTGAAGTCCAGAACGCGAGTCAGTGGCCCCGGCTTGAGGCAGCTGCAGAGACAGTAGCTGGGTCAGACAGGGTACAGAGGGCACCAGRCGAGATCACAGGGGTGAGGCAGTTCCTGTGACAGACTGGGCAGTCAGGCTGGGTCTGGGTCACTGGGGTAGTGGCCAGGCACGGGGTGGCGGCAGCATAGCTCAGACGAGCTGTGCTCAAGTGCCTCAGCTCTGCAGCCATCCCGGCACAAAGGGTGGGGCAGCCACCAAACCTTCTTCCAAATTCCTCCTGAAAAGCCCTTTGAGGCTTGCCAGGGTGTCTCAGTGCTGGGCCCACACAAAGCTGGGCTGAGTGTGTTGCAGTCTAGACAATCMCTGGGAAGTCTCATCTCTGTCTCCCTTGTAACGGTGATTTGGAAATACGCTCTTTTGATCAATGTTCAACAAAGTAAGAACATTCCTGATGCACTTCYAAGGACAACCTACTGGAATATCTTCTGTAGCACATGAAATGGGCAAGAGCTATCAAAAATTTTAAAACAACAATATAGGGCTGCTTGTTCCTACTGTATATCCACAGATCCATGACATTTAATCTCCACTCTGGATGATGTTGGAGGCAGACTGTACATGTCAGCTAGTGACGAGGCAGACATAAAAGTGTACTCAGACACTGCCATCTTCTTTCAAGTACCTGTAGGCAGAGTAGCTTCCTCCTGCCACAGAGCAAATCTAAAGGAAGTAATTTAAAGATCTTCAGGCCCTTAGATGTGCTTTTATCAGCAAAGGGGTATCTTATCTTTTTACAGAAAGTCACTACCTGTAGACCATCCCTTCCTCTTCTGCCATGAGGAAGGTAGCGGTTGGGGTAGGAGCAGAGCCTGGTGGTCTCCGTGGGGGGCTCTGTCCATAACTTCCCTGACTCATGGAGGTCAAATCAATCCAGGAAAGCTCAGCTTAGGGAGTGACTCCTCTCCCTGTTTACATTCCACATACTTCCAACAAAAAAGCTTCTGTAAATCATTAACAGGACCTCAAATATTGAATTTACTTTACCGGGCACAGATGCTAACCTTAGGATTTGCACAAGTGACAGCATCATTCACATGAACTTAAGCAAAATACYAAAGGGATAATGAAGGCTCCCTCTATTTTCTTTTTTTCAGGACTAGCCCCTCAAGTCCAACATTGTAGTAGCAAATTTTGTGAAGCAGGAAAAACTGGAGGAAATATTTTTCAGCAAGTGTCTTGTAGCTATTTAGAGCCAGGCAAGGTAGCTGTGATACCTTGCAGTTTTGTGAGCTCGCTGTGCCTTCTGTGCCCTTTCTTCTGCTCACTTCCATTAGAAAGGGCTTCCCCTTTCTGTGACTATGAAGCATGGGATATATTTTTCCCTGCTGTAATGGCCCCATCTGTCCCATTGAGCTTATGCTCCTGGCTCTCCTGCCTGAAGACTTTTGGGGTCCTGGGCACAATTGAGTGGCAGACTTTAGGAAGTGGAAAGCTATGTCTTCTGGCACTTCTGTGACCTGCCTCCAAAATATAACAGAATAGATATTTAGTGTCATGTTTTTGTGGACCTCACTACTCAAATCAAGGCAGTGTTTTATGTAMAGCCTGTGCAAAGCTTTCTGTGCATAATGGGGACATTGGGCAGGGAGTCTGCAGAAACTGCTGGGGGGTTTTGTGTTTCACAGTCTCTGGCATTCRCCCCAGCTAAAGGCACCAGCTGCTATTAAGCCTTGTTGTTTTTTCTTACTTTCTCTGCTTTTGTTTCTCTGCAATTAAATAATTAACTTAATGAGAGATTTCYAGTTATTCCGATAATGTTCTGGAACACTGTTGAATTTGTGTGATCMACGGGAACTCTGACAGGTGTCAGAATCTATTTACTGTCACGTAGAAAGGTAATGAGAAACAGCCAAAAGCGGTATAGAGCAATGACACAGCACAAAGCAATTGAGGAAAAACACAAAGTCCTTTAAATCAAAACTGTCTCTATGTTTAGGGAAGACTATATTGGGTAGCTTAGTAATTTTTGGTTTTGTTTTGGTTTTTTTTTTTTTGTTTATTTTTCTGACAGGTTTAATGATGCACTGGAAAGTAATGAGTAGGAAAACTGGAGGTTTTGTAGTAAAGAAAATAATTTCAAGATATTTATAAAGTAAAATTTACTTGGTTAGTGAAGTTAATACATACTTGTCAGGAATAAAAGTTGGAGGTCGTTTTTATCCCAGAGGCTAGCAAAGCATGAGGAAAACTTGTAGCTGTAAAATTGTTGTGTAAGTTCTTTTTCTGAACGGTACATGGTTTGTATGCAAAATTAAAATATTTTTGCTGTGTGCAGTTTTTYTAACTGTTCAGCATAAGTACACTTGAAAAGTTTTATTTTGAAATGGCAAGTGCATTCAAGCAATGCTGCCAAATTCCTGGATTAGTACAGTTAATAAAGAACATTGTGTTGAATTTAATTTGTGAAAAGGGATATGCAGCCTCGATTATTTTTGAAAAAAAAAAAAAAATTCTCCAAAATCTGAAGGTGTTAGAATACCCAAGTGATTTATAGGCATAGTAGTTTATTGTCAAGGATAATTGACCTGAAATACATATATAGGATATAATCTGTATGTCTTTCTGACAACAAGATGATACAATTCCAGTACTTCAGCTTCTGTCTTAGAAGAATCCGTCACCCTGTCTTTGTGTTTGTGACTTCCTGCTGAAAAAAAGCACTAAGGCAAAAATTGCATGGTAGCTGGTCTGAAAACCATGCCTCAGACCAGAACCTTGGTTTTATCTTGCTGCTAGATGATGTACMTTGTGGGAGGTTGTGACAAGATCTCAAGTGAGATGAGCAGGCCTGGTGTTCTCCTTAAAATAAGTTCTCCAAAGCAGATGGAAAAGGCATTTAAGTGCAGACAGGGCAGAAGGTACAAAAAAAAAAAAAAAAAAAAAAAAAAAAAAAAAAAAAAAAAAAAAAAAACCAAAAAAAAAAAAAAAAAAAAAAAAAACCCCAAGAAGGTAGAAAACTTAACTTTTAAATATAAAAACATCCAGGTGTTTAAGAAAACAGCACAGAGATGGAAATGGTTCCTACTGTGTCATGGTTCAATGATTTACTCCTTCTGGGCTTGTTTTATGCCAGCTAGTGACCTTGAGCCATAAACAGTGAACATTTTCTCCCCCTCCTCCTGCCCCTGCCATGGTTTGCTGCATTTCCTCTCTGCTCACTGATGTCCAGCTCCTTCCCCCCAGTCCTCACATCCAGCCATGGCCACCTGTCCCAGCAGACAGTCTGCCTTTTTGTGGCATCCTTGGGCATCCCAGTGAAGAAGCACGACCTCCAGCCGGGTCCCTTCAGGGAGCTGAGCATACCTGCGAGAGCCCAGACCTCGCAGAGGGGCATGGTGAGAGCGTTCCCCAGCAGACACTGAATTACTCAGCGTGCAGCTGCTTGTTGCTTTCCAGCAATTGCTAAATCACAGTTTGGGCAGAGGCAAAACAAAGCTGCCCTTGACTTAATGAATAACAGCCTTAATTATTCTGGAATTTAAAGGCTTACTGTTAGCACTAGACAATCAGGAGGAAGAATGCTTTAATGCTACTAGAGATACGAGTTTGCTGGTATCTAGCACTTTTTAAAGCTGGTGTTTCCTCATTTGAGCAACCTTCCCTAGTTTTTGTGTAATTTCATAGTACTTCTCTGGAGACAATATATGGGTGAGGAAAATTCCTAATTCCAAGCGCAGGATTAGAGGRGGTTTTCCTCATCATCTCAAAGTAATTCTGGCATCTTTTCTCAGTGGCAGTCCTCTTTGTGGTGTTACACCACACCTGATAATAAGGGTCTGTGTGATACGGAAMTGGGCATGTGCAGGGAAACAAGAAAAGGTGCCCTTTACTAAATGGTTGCTCGAGTGACTTTTCRGAGTGTCACACGAGAGCAGGCAGAAACAGGTTGAATGGCTGTCGGGACTGCAGCTAGACGGGTTTTTCACTAAAAAGCTGACACTGACATTATGTTTTGAATCTTTTGTACTTCTTCACAAGTTGAGTAAGATGAATTTGTCAAATACCTATCCAGTAAATAATGTGTRGAAATCTTCCAAGTGACATGTCTTTTTAGCTTGCCTGTTTCTTTTCTTTCTATTAGTTTACAGTTGCCTATGAACAAAGAGACTGTTAGTACCCCCATTTTGTCTGCACATTTTCAAATTGGTAGTTTGACTGCTCTTTTAACTTCTTTACCTATTGATAAAACCTTTCATATTCAAATATACTTAAAAAAAAAATATAAGCCCTTCAATCTTAAGTTTTTAGTACTATCCTGTTCCTTGCATATACCCTCCACCTCCAAAATGTTTGGAAATCAGAACAKTAAAACAAGTGTTGAGAAGATCCTTTTTAATTCTGATACATGACACTGTTAAGTGATACTGCATATCCAAATAATCCAGCATTGGTGAACTGCTGAAGTAAAAATTTAGTATTTACCACAGTATTAATTTTAGGTCTCTGTTTTTAAAACTGCATTGTACACTTGGGCTCCCTGCGTGTTTCCTTCATTCTGTTCTCACTTAGAGACTGTATGTCTGATACCTGTGGTAACTGAGCCAAATGATTGGTTTCATATATATTCTGAACAAGAATTTCATTCTTCAGATTAATAGATGATTCAGTACCTGTTTCAGGTTGAGATTTAGAAAAAACAGTTTTCGTACTTATTTTTCCTAATTCTTGGCAAAATCCCATCACTAATGTTTAAAGTGTAAGTTTTCCAGGGCTACATAGGTGGCCATTAACCTTGATAACACTGGGAGACAACACAAAAGGCAGAATTGCATGGGCTCAATTTTCCATAAAAAGAAGGTTCAGCTAAACTCTCTAAGTGCAGAATATTGGGCAAAGAGAGGAGAACAAAGCCAAGTAGAAAACTAAGAAAAACATGTCTAAAAATTTTTCACTGAAATTTCCATAACCATTTTTCTTTTCTCTGTTAAAGTAAAATTTTCACATTCACATAATCTTGAGTGAAGGAGAGGACTACAAAAACAGGTGAAAACCAATGGCCTCTTTTTTACATTTAGCTTATAATGCCTTGCTTAAGATCAKATAATGTGAGCTCATTCAAAAACAAGGTACAGGAGAAAGGGTCTCTTGAGTCCAAGAGAAATCATGTATAGCTACATGGTTGAAATAAGTGATAGATTAAAAGGTTTTTATGTTGTTTGTTTTTTTAACAGCTGTTTGATAATTGTTTTTAACTAGAACTTTTAAGCTGTATCTAGGTATTTGTAAGTGGCCAAATGGAAACTAAGGCACCAGCCTACTCTTTGAAAGCATTAGTTGTATTTTAAAAAATTAGAACTCAGATTTTCTGAGGTGATTTCTGAAACTAGACCAGGAAAAAATGGGCTACAAAATATACAGAAGAAATTAACCTTTCCCTACTGTACAGATCGGCTTTGAGCCCTTGGGCTTTGTACTTAATAACATGGGTTTCTAGGCCACTTCTACCAGTTTTTTCCCCTTGTCCTGCTTTATTAACAAAGCAGTCTTTGCATGTTCAAAGACAGCCACTTTGTCTTCTGAGATGACAGCATCCTCTCAAAGAGGTTAAAGTCCATTGGCAAATAGTTGTTGATTGATGTGTTTGCCCTTTATTCACCAGATTTGGAAAGGTACAAGCTTATTTGGTGCGACTTTTATTTGAACAAGTGGTTTTTCATGGTATAACAACAATTAAATATTTAGTAGTTAAATACTCACTATAACCCTGTAGTACATTGCAGACTTGCTTAAGATTCAAAGATATTAAAATCTAAYATGGAAATGAAAGCAGAGGTGAAGGCATAGTGCAATTCGAAGGACAGATAAATGTTTCACCAAGTATTTCAATGATAGGCTTGAAGCATTTAAATTTGCTACTTTTTGCAGCTTTTTAATCTCCATTTTCTTTGAATACTCTCTCTAACTTCATAAGTAACAAGAATTCTGCATTGGTTTTRAAAACGTGGACAAGTGATAATGCTRTTGCTTACAGAATGCACATTTGGGGTTTTTTATGCTTCAGTGATTGAACCTATGTTTACCATTATTGTTTTTTCATCAAGAGGAGGTCACCCATGGTATCGTCCCCAGTCTACACTCTGCACTTGTGTAGTGGGGCCAAATCTTTTCAAAAGAACCCTGAACAGGTAAACCTCTTGGGATTTTTAAGCTAACAACTACTGCAAAAATCCAGGAAATCAGATTTGTCTTCTTAAACTGGCCTCTGAACCTTCTTTCAGAGAAAACATCAGTGCTTACAGACATGTGGGAAAAATAGAATCCTGTTAGAAGTAACTAATGTGTGTCACCCCATGACAGTAGTTCAGAAGGTATGACTTGCCTTTTTAATTCCAGTGCTGTTTTCTTCCATGCCAGTAGAGGTTCAGGGAGACTCTCATATGCATAACATGCAATATTTCACCTTTATGAAGAGTGATGTATTTTTTTTTATTTTTTTTTTTCAATCTGGTTGGCTCCTGTTTGACCATACCTGCACAAGATGACTGCTTCATCTGGTCATATATGTCAATAAACCTCATTTTTTTTACAGGATCAAAATTAGCATATGCTTAAAAAAAAAACATAACAATTAAGAAGACAAAAACTGAAGTAGAGAAGGAAAAAAAATAGATTAAGGGATAACCAAGCAAAATTGAAAAGAAAATTTAATAAAAGATTCCCAGTTTTTAAAGAATTCTTAGTTTGAAAATATTTCAAACTTTGTAAATTTTTAATTTGTTTTCCTTCAAATTTCTGCAAATATTCATCTATGTAATTTTTATCAAGTTGGACATCTAGTCCATCTCATTATCACCTAGTGGAAACTAGAAGATTTTCAAAGTTGCCTTCCGACCCAAATGATCCTGACATGAGGAAAAGACCTTTGACTGAAAACCATCTTGACAAGTGACAAGGGTTGCAATTACCTACTCTGTGGATTATACTTGTTCTTCTTAGTATTTTTTCCGACCTAAGAGAAAAAAAAAATGTTCATTAAAAACATCTAGTTTGAAAGAACAGATGTTGGGATAGTAGTGCATGTCTGCATTTCATATTTAAACAAATAGCTCTAGTGTTTATTGATGACTATTCCAACTGTATGTTGGGAATTAGGAGAAGAAAAGGCTGAAAGTGGCAACAGTATAACAGCAGAAAAAAAMCCCAAATTATGCTTCCTATAACTGTTTCTTCAATGTGTGACATTGACACTGTAAAATGGGTTTGAATAACTTCTGAAGTCCCACAACTTGAGGTGTTTCCATGAAGAAGGAAGAGAAAGAGAAATGAGTGTTGATGGAGAATGCTTTTAGTTTAGACAAACTTCTATTTCTTTGAAGATTAACTGCTGCTTGTTTTACTTTTGCAACCAGTAATTGTCAAGAAAYATTTCCAAGAACTGTAGATGCAATAAAAGGGCTTGAATTTAATACTTTTCTTTAATTCAGGAGTAAAACAGTAAGGCCTTGATTCAAGATAAGAGCTAATTGCATTTATTTCAAGTTAAGCATATCTTCCACTGCTATTTCTGGTTTAACCCTGCAAGTACAATCAAACAAAAGTTGAAAATCTCAGTAGTAACTCCTGAGGCTACAGCTAACAAGTCAAAATCGTGGTCTTCAGCTCATGTGCCTCGAGTTGAATAGACAATTTATTTGCTAGTAAATACTTCTGGAACTCAAGTCTTCCAGAAGTTAAGAATTTAAGGATAAGCATTTTTAAATCAGTTGTTACTGTTTTTTGTTGGTTTGATGGGKTTTTTGGGGGGGTTGTTTTTTTTTTTTAAATCCATAAACTAATTCAAGACGTTTTTTGACTGAGCTCTCAAGAGAGAAAATGTGAGCATGGACTACAGTGGAACAATTAGTTTTTATTGAGGAGAAAGAGGAAAACCTTCCATTTCTGTGAAATTAGCTATAGTAAAATTTTACACATGACTGTTTGACTTCAATTTGTCATTGTTCTCTGTATAGAGATTCCACTGCCATGAGCAGGTTTTAGTTTTTGTGAAGTTATTTGCTACGTAATCCCACTTTCTGGTTTTGTTGSCTCATAAATGTCATTGGTGATGGGCATTGCAAAACTCAGTCATGTTTCAACAGTCATTTCCTCTTTTCAGGTAACAAATTAGCCACTGAAAACTGAATGGAAGTCTGAGGATTTCACTGAAGTTATAGCTGTATCTGACAACAGTGATTTTGGGAACCTGTTCCAAAACACTGAAATATTGACATTAATGTGTTGATGGTCATTAAGTCTATAGCCTTCGAGTAAATCCGTCAGACAGGGAGAGTTATCTTGACCTGCTTAGGAGCCCTATTTTGGATCAGTTAATCAAAGCTTCAGCACTGATGTGTATGTGCTCAGCATGAATTCCCAGACTGCCAGGATTTTTATTTGAAAATCACAGCTTTTCAGGTAATAAACATGTTCATTTTGAGAATCTGAAAGATTGACATACAAAACTGGTAATCTGCTGTGGACTCTTAAGCTATGTCAAATTTCTAAAACAGCACATGGAAAAAGTGTTTGAGAGTGTTTATTATCCTGTTACTTCATTATTTTTTTCTTTCCATCGCTTTGTCCTATCTGTTAAACTTTTGCTCTTCTTCTAGAGGACCTACATGAGTAAAACATGAGTTAACTGTAATACCTCTTTTATATCTCAGTTGAAATTCTGAAGTACTGTATCAGGGAGTATGGGAAGACATGACAAGAAAAATTAAGAAATTTTTTTTCAAGGAGTTTTGTGTTCTTGGAAACTTAAGTCAATATTCATGACTTCTGTTCGTCTGAGAGAACATCATCTTCCATACATCTGCCACTATGTGTGCCACACTGAAACTGTCTCAATCTAAAAACTCTTAAGAACTATGAGGGAAGCTTCGTTTCTGACAGGTTTTTAATGGCTTGAGTGTATGTATATTTTCTTTCTCTGTAGGTGATTTTCATATTCCTAACTGTTGTGTTTACTGAAAATTGCTCCTTGTTTTCTAGTAAAATTGTAGTTTGTGCGCAGATGCTGTGCTGCAGGGCACGCAAATATCAGAATATGCASTGGATTGTTTGTTCCTTATAATAAAATGAGAATTTTATACCACTCTAAAAAATTGATATAGTACAATTTGATATCCTGCATTCCAAAATGTCAAATTTTATCCCGTTCCATCAATGTATTTAGTTAGTGGTTGTGTATGCATGCAAAAATATGAGCTCCTACACTCTTAAGGTTGCCTATCTAAAATCACTTAAAGAATAAAAAAGGTCAATGAACAACACTAATGCGTTGTTTTACCACCTGCAGACTTACTAATGTTCCATCATAGAGGTCAAAGGGAGGAAATTGAATTAATTCAAAGAGCTCCTGGAGTGTAGGGACTAATCCCATTTAAACCTATGAATTAACTGAGTGGTCGGTGTGGAGTCTTCAGCAGAAGGGGGCAGCCTTCCTCTCTGTCATAAAGGGGTGCTGGAACACCAGAGYTGTGTGTGATTTTGCTGAATGTCAGGTCAAATAAACAGCCATGGATGACTACATCTGTATTTTGCTGAAGGCCCAATKCTTTGACAGCATGCATGGAGACTTMTTTGATTGAATTTTTGAAATAGTTCAAATGTTGCACTGAAATATTTTCACCAAAATACGGAGCTATTATTATTGCTGCATTGACTCAGATTTAGTTTGCATGGTCTATAGTGTACTGTGAGTAGTTTACCTTACAGATAAAATTTTCTGATGCATGCAGTAACATGTGCTTTACTGTGGACATTGCCTGTCAGCTTTATTTAATATCAGGCTAAAGTGATGCAAAAACTACCAATAGAAAAAATCTTTGACCTCACTAAATTAGTAAAATTAAGTGCATTGGTGATAAAAAGCTACCAGGAACAGATGAGCTAGCAGGATGGATGTCTAAAGGGTGGGGGAACTGAGTGTGGGACTGAAGAAAATGAGTAAAGCATCTGGGTTTGGTTCACTGGTTTCACAAGATGGAATTAACTTTGCAATTTGACTTCAGTTTTGCAATTCCAAGACTATAACTCACTGTGGGCCTGGGTTAGTACCTGTCTTTTTTTTTTTTTTTTTTCCCTTTCTTTTCTTTGCAGGGTGTCTGTGGATGAAATATTTTTCATTACAGCAGTAAGTTATCTGTCCAGTCATTCCTTGCAGAATGGTAGAAGGGTAGAGACTTAGATTGTGATTTCATTTTGTGTGGAGCCAAGAGCACTGAGCCAAAGAATGCTTCTCTCAGTTATCCTGAAAGGTGTGAGCATATTCTGTGCCTCACAYTGGCACACACATGTGCTGCATACACAAGTTGTACCTGCATTTGCCCTTGCGTCTTGGGCCTAAATGAAATGCAAGCATAGCAAATACGTGGGAAACACAAAGGGAAAATAATGCAAAATAGAAGCAAAGAGTTGTGAAAATATGGGAAAAAAATATTATGGCTAATGTGAACAAAGAGTTAAAATTGTATATGCAAGGTACATTAGGTGAATGAAGAAACATTTTTAAAATTAATAAGTTAATCTTCTGATTAAAATTTTCAAGGAAGTCTTAATAAAGTTATCAGTTCCTGTTGGTTTTAAGGAAGAGTTGCAAGTCTAATTACTTAAAGCCTTTTTCAAAGCTGAAGAATTTGATGTATTATCTTAAGATGCAAATGATTCTTATGTGAAAAAAGAAATCAAAATACTTGTACAAATATTAATTTCTTAATGTAAAATATGGATGTCTGAGAGTGCAAATAAAATTATATTGTAGGATGAAAGGGTATAAAATAGAAGTCAAATATTTCACTTCTGAGGAAAAATCTAGTAATTAAGAGATAGAAGTATAAGAAAACAAGTGTGTTGTTTGCTAACAAAATTGTTGTTAGCAAAATACATATTTGTTTTTATCCTCCCTTGATGGACACACATTAATTAGCCTAATTGGATATTGCCAAGTTTTCTATTCGGCTATGTGTTTGTGAAATAACACTGTTGCTGCCTAGAGTATTGTGTTTAGTAACACCATAGGTAATAGTGAGAAAATGTTTCATACTGTAATRAAATACTGCATCCTGATACGCACCTGTATTTTCAGGCATGTCAAAATTTCTTAAATTTCATTACTCACATCCAGCTGTTAGTTTTCATAGTCATGGAAATATAGAATACTTTGTGTGGGAAGGGACCTCTGAAGATCATCTAGTCCAAAGCCCATGCAAAGAGCAGGGACATCAGCTAGGTTCAGGTTGCTCAGAGGCCCATCTAACCATACCATGAATGTTTCTGGGGATGGGGCATCTACCAGATATCTGTGCAAATCTCTCTGGTGTTTCACCAGCCTCATAATAAAAAATTATGTCCTTACATCTAAACTAAATCTACTCTCTTGCACTTTAAGACCATTATTCGCTGTCCTATCACAACAGGCTCCCCTAAAAATCTATTTTCATTTCTTAGAAGCACCCTTTAAGTACTAAAAGGRCAATGAGGTCTCCTTCGACCTTTTTATTCTTCAGTCTGGACAAACCYAACTCTCTCATCCTGTCCTGTAATCTTTTTGACTGTCTTGTGGACCCACTTCATGTCTTTCTTATGCCGAGGACCCTAGAGCTGGATGGAGTATTCTGAGTGGTGTCTCACCAGTGTGGAGCAGAGGGGCAGAACCAGCTGCCCTTTTTCTTGTGATACAGCCCAGGATACAGTTGGCTTTCTGGGCTGTAGGTGTGCATTGTTGGCTCGTGTCCAGCTTTTTTTATGCAGCAGCAGCCCCAAGTCCTTCTTGGCAGGGCTGCTCTCAAGTGCCTTCGTCTCCCAGCCTCTGTTKACACCAGTGGTTGGCCCGACCCCGGCACATAACCTTGTACTTGRCTTTGTTGAACCTCAGGAAATTCCTGTAGACCCACTTCTCAGATTTGTGCAGGTCCCTCTGGATGGCATCCCATTCCTCAGGCATGTYAACTGCACCATTCAACTTGTCACCTGCAGGCTTGCTGGGTGTGCACTCAGTCCCTCTGTCTGTGTCATTGATGGAGACATGAAACAGTCCTGGTCCCAGTACTGGCTCCTGAGGGACACCACTCATCACTGATCTCTGTTCAGTTATTGAGCCATTGATCATTACTCTCTGAATATGACCATCTGAACAATTCCTTATCCATTGAACAGTCCATCCATCACTGTTGCAGCAAAACATATTTGAGTATCCTACAGTGTATTCACTGTCAACAGTGATTTACTTCCACTTTTTGTATCTTTTGTATGTAACCAAAGCATAAGTGTGAGAAAAAATTGTAAATAACTGTCACTACAGTAGGACATGCAGTAATGTATGATGGAATTGTAAATAAACAAGCCYGTGGAAGAAGTTCTGTGGAACCTCCGTCTTCTGTTTCTATTTCCCATGGAAGCTCCTCTCAGAAATTGCTGTTGATTTTTTTAAATAGCTGCTGTAAAACACATGTGATGATGATACAAGATGCTTCAGCTGATTGAAATGCAAATCCTTCAGTGAAGTTACATATTATGTGCATCAGCATGGAATTTAGATAAACGTCTTTATCTACCATGCTCTACCAAATTCCTCAAAAAAATGTGCTGTTGCCTTGTTAGCCAATTGAGGTGTGAGCAGGGATGGTTAATGTTCCATAGWCACACAGTATAAGGAGTTAACATCTTGAAAGTGAATGGTTAGTGTTTAATTCAGGATATACAGAGCTATGGGTATGGGCTTAAGAAATCAGATAAACTCAGTGTACGTTCTGAGAAATGTATCAAAACTGAACGCTAAATGAATGGAGTTGTAAGGTGGTTTATGTTATTTTTCTAGTTCTTCTTCATCTCAGCTTCACAGGAGATTTACACMACTTTTTAAAAACCTTTGTAGTAAGAAGGTCATATGCTGATCTTGAAGTCAAATACATGGTGCACCGTTCATTAACAGTATTTAGGTTGTCTTTTTGTGGATGTTTTACTATCAAGGTATCATACATTCATTTTGTTATGCTTCCTTAAGCAAGGACATTGGTGAAACAACAGGTGTCTGCTAAAACTAAGCAAAGGAGATAACTCAAAGTCTGCCCAATACCTATCATTAATAACTAGTTAATTTAGCAAATGAATGTGGATTATTTCAGTCTTGTGTGCATATTCTYCTGATGAGCACAGAACAGGGAGGAAAATAAGGGATGGAAAAAATAATATCTGTGTTGTGTGTACCAATTGACAACCCTTTTTTAGTGATTTCTCTTACTGGAAGGGTGGACTTGGAATGCCAATAAGGCTTGCAGTCCTCTGACCCAGGAGGCTGTARGTTATATTGAAATACTCGATCAAAGAATTAATATAGCTTTAAATACTGCCTCATTGCTCGCCTGTGACAGTTGGTGCCATACAAGTACTTGATCTTTTTTGAAGAAATAGATCYCCAAAATATATGTAGTAAGCCTAGAGGAAGTGAATTTTTGCAGCTATAATTTATATTTGTCAATGTAGCATCTGCAAAGAAGTCAAGACATTGAACCATCATTAAAAATGCAAATGAATTCTTATCTTTTCCAAACACTTGATAGTGGATGAGCTGTGATAAGGCTGGCTCTTTGCTGCACAGTGCATAAATCTGCAGGCTGTGTCAGTGTGAGATGGTTGTTGTAGGATCGTTTAGGCTGATGCAAGTGGTAATGCAATTCCCGAAGCCTGGACCTCTATTAAGCTGTACACTCTCTCATCAGAACTGTCTAGGTCTTTCACATATAGCTAAACATAATTTCATTCACTGAAATTATTTCTCAGGTGGATGTTATCCCAAGGTCAATTGATGTCTAATAAACAGTAGAAGCATCTCACATCATCCCGGATGTTGTGTAAGTAGTAAWGCATGAAAGAAAAATGGTTTATTAGAAATTGAAATGCAAGTGGTTTTGAAAGAAAGCTGTTTCATTATAGGTTTGCTATAGATAATTATATACGTGCCCTTTAGAGTTTTAGAAAAAAATGAAGACTTATGTGATTACAATACCTATTAAAGACATGCAAGATATAATAGCTCCTGGCACTGAAGAGGATGAGACAAATGAGCATCTCCCATGAGACCTTTCCTCTGTGTAGTTAGTGCCTAATAATGCTACAGACACGACTTAAGCTGCATGTAGAAAAGCATACCAGTCCAGAGATTCTTTTAACCTCTTCTAGCTAATAGTTATGTCATGATTTTATTTCTCTGTTGATTATATGGCCATTTTGGTGACAGATCTGACTTAATTCAACTCCTTAAAATATGTAAATATAGTATTTTCTGTGTCTTGAATATCATATTGGTTTAGGTCTCATCTTTCACATAGTATTGCTTTGACCAAATAATCTCTTTTAAAGAAATTACAGCCTAAGGCTCTTCAGGTAGATCCTTAGCTTCTTCTTGGACAGSTGCTTGCTATGGGTTTCTCTTATCTGAACCAGCTCACATTCGAGTTCCTCCATGAAGAACAACTGTTCATGGTTCTACCGTGACTCCCAATTTACATTTAAGGATGTGATCTTCACTGGGCTTGGAGAGACTCAATATCTTAATAAATACAGGTTTTAAGCAGTACTGTGATTTTCTCAAAATCAAACTGTTCATGTGATTGTTCTGTGTTTTTTTATTGACTGATTTCCTTTTGATTAATGAAAAAGTCTCCACCATGTGATGTTTCAGAGTTCTCCCTGGAGAGTCAGAGGGSTCTCTCAACAATACTCTGAGCAATCTTCTCATCTGAGAAACATTTTTTTTTTTTTTTCTGTTCAGGGTGTAGCAGTAAGATACAAACCATTGGCCAAAGGTGCTAATACATCATTGTTAATTAATCCAAATCTCATTCTGCTCTTCAGGAGAGGTGGGGTAGGGGCAGGGAAAATAGCCCTTCGTCAATTTTCACCCTGAGAAATGTTCCTGCTTGATTCCAGTGTGTCTGATGATCTGGATATATTTGTTGCACAGACCGTRTGCTCAGTGACAGGCTGTTTGTTGAAAAACAGCCAGCATGGAGATCACTTRGTCCAGTGGCTCAGATCAGTCCAGGGTGTCACTTGTGTTCGCCCAAGCRTGGCAGGTCTTGTTCCACCCAGGGAACTGATGACTGACATCCTGGATGTGCACACAGATAAATCCCTGATACCCAGCCATGACTGATTTATAATTCCCTCTTTGATTCACAGTTATAATTTAAGCCTCATGGATCTGGACACACATAGTTTCCTGAAAATGCACACCCTACACTAGCATTGTAGGGAAGTAGGATAAGATAGATGAATGAAAAACATTGAAAATGCATTGATATGTTAAAATCATTGCCATGGCTATGTCAGACACTTCTGTCTGTCCTGGAGGACGAAGGAGGCATGTGTTGCCATAAAATGGGCTCCTGAAARTGCTTTCAGTTCCCTCCTTGTAGGTTTTCTTCTTTGGCTTCCAGGTAACAACCTTGTCAGAGACAGGCTCAGATCTTTTTTTCAAATGAGGCCCTGGGAGAAAATCTGCCATTGGGCCACTATCAAAGCCTGGTACCTGGCTGTTAGAAAGTTTGCTTTAATCCTTATCGCAGCTGTGGATAACATAAGCTCTTAAGCTTACGGCTCATCCTTAAAGGTGGTGAGCCTGTGGAAACTTGTCTGTAAAAGGTTTCTAACTGTGGAACGTGCTTCACGGATATTTTAGGAAACTGAGCTGATCTCAAATAGTACATTGCAATGGGTTAACRTTGGAAACTGAAGCAAGTTTTGTAACAAATTCTTTAATCTTGGAATTTCTAGGAGCATGTCATTTCCCCCCTCCTCCCCTTCATTGTAGTCAGGGAGYTCTCTTATGAGAAATTCATAGAAARGGATTGGGGTAAATAGTACAGAATGTACCACTGTATATTATCTTTATAATAGCAGTATGAAAGAAAGAGACAAATTTTGGATGGATTTTCCTTTTCTATAGCTGTTTCCACACCACTGGTATCTTTTTAAGGCATCTTTATGGTTAATGGACAGTTAGGAAGAACTGATACTGCCTGGATTCATTTGAGACATGACACTGGCGGATGCAGAGGCTTCAGAGGCTGCATGTGGACATACAGTTTACAGAATAGCCAGGAGCTGTGCTGAATGCTGGAAGTTGTGCTGGGTTTCCGAAATAGGGTATTTTGTGACTTTATGGTGAGAAATGGGCTGTACTAAGGAATTTTTCATGAAGATAACATTCTGTCTCTTCTTTCATATGTGTTAATCATTTCAATAACTAAGCCACTATTATTGGCCACTTCATGAATGATCAAAGTGCTGCTGTCTTTAAGCCTTTAAACTCACTGCTATTGATATTTTTATTTAGAAAGAGCAGTATTCTCTCTGAGCTTATATAAGACAAAACCACCATTAATTAAACTTTATACATCCTGCAGGACAGCCCAAGTTCAAGTGGATAAGAAAACCATGCATGTATATTAGCAAAGTGAGGTAGTACCTGTTGTGAAAGAACAGCAGTAAAAGAGATACTCCATTTCAATTCTCAACAGTTCTGCCTCCAACCTGTATTGTTGTTTGTCTTATATAAATAAATCTGATTATTTAGTTTCTGAAAATGTCCCTTGAATTAGGGTCTGTCCTTATTTTTCTGATTTTTTCTAAATAAAAATAGGAAATAATATCAATCAGATATTATTTCCAAAGAAAATAACCTAACAAGAAATAAGATTCAGTGAAAATATTAATTAATACTTACCATCAAGCATTCTGATATTGCAGTGTAGAAAATCCATAGGGATGGTACTGAAAAAAAAGTTGCAGATGGTTATGGCATTACCCTCTGTCCCACCCATCTAATTCCTACAATGGCCATCAGTCACAATAATCACAGGACATTGCTACACCAATGAGAGTAGAGATGTCTCATGCAAAACTAGAAAACTTGGTTCCAGATMATTGCTGGATCCATCAGATAAACTGCTAGGGTTAGATACTGTAACTAAAGAAGTCATAAATAAAAGCCTTGTACTTTTATTAACTGACTGGCACTGTTATAAAAATTCATAGTTATGTAGATTATATGCTTGTGGAAGGTCAATAGTACATAAAACACTGTAGTAATTACCATTCTTGTTAATACAGCGCGTGTCTGCAGAAAAGTGGTTAATTTATGACCCAGATGCTATTGAAACTAACAAACATAATGCCCTGGAAAACTACATGAGCAACTGTCACACAGAAACGATGCTTTAGACCTTGGAGAATGTCTTCAAATATTTTGATAGCTACATATGGTCATCAGCTCCTGCAGCTGGTACAGGGTGATTGCTTTAGGTACTGTGACACCAGTGCTGTATTCTGTGCCAGTTACTCTTTTGCCTGCTTGATAACATGGAATAGTTGATGCTGGAAGGGACCTCTCAGGCAGAATCACCTGGGGATACTCGTCCATAACCATGTCCAGCCCTTGAATGTCTTCTGGGATGGAGATGCTACAACCTCCTTGGGCAAGCTGTGCCACTACTTGGCCAGTAGAAAAGCATCTCCCTATGTTCATGCAGTACTTWCTGTGTTTCACCTTGTGCCCATTGCCTCTTATTCTGTTCCTGTCACCACTTGCAGACAGTTTGGCCCCCTTGGCACCCTCCCTTCAGGCACTTACAGCCATTAATAAGATCCCTCCTGAGCCTTCTCTTCCCCAACAGTCACAGCTCTTACATGTGGTGACTTCTATGCTTCCAAGGCTCTGCCCTTTGGATGCCCCTAGTTAATTTGAAACACTATTTGCAAGGCAAATGATGCTGGAATTATATGATGAAATATTGCACCAAGCATATAATACCTGTGGTTTCTTTATGAATTATTTTAAACAGTTCTAACCAACTCATTATTTGAGTATAAAAGGTGGTTCTGTATTTGTCTTAATGTCACTGAGAGGTAAAATTTGTTTGTAGCATAACATAATGTTACATCTCCCACAGCTTGTTTCTCTTGTCATGTTTGTGACGAGTCAATATAATCTGATGAAGGACTTTTTTATTATTGAACATTTGGTTCAATAATACTTGGAAAGAAGGTTCGGAGTAGTATAATCCACTGTTTCTTGATTTTATTGCAACTTCTTAAATTTTAAATAATTACGCTAACTTGGAACTTAAGGATTCTTTTTTTAATTTCACATATTAGGTCAAAACCTCAGCTAAGTAGGTGGGTTTATCCATTCAGCCTTAAGTTTCTTCATGTAAAGATTATTTTTGCTTATATCTTGTTAGATAAAAAAGCTGGGACCTTGAAAGACAAAAGATAAATTGCTTTTTGATTTGATTGATTGAATTGAATTGCTTGATGGTATCAATATTGATATATAATACAAGATTTCCTGATATTGAGGTACTTTTAATCAGTTAAGTTTGTGACGAAGTTTTTCATTCTGTTTCCATGCATCTCAGTACTGAAACATTTCTCTTCTTCTGTGCTACCTGACATATTAATTGCTGGCATACTTTTGCAGCTCTAGGCAAAATGTCTTAGTTTGATCTATGGCAGATTTKAAATTCTGTTTATCATTGTTTGGTTTGTCTTCATTTCTGTGTTTTGGCTTTTCATTTTTCTCCTTTTCTTYCCATGCTACTTACAGAGGGGCCCCAATACCACAGAGTGTTTACCTGCATCCAAATCTAAAGGCAGCTGAGTTACCATGAATTATCCATGCAGAAGCAAAGCAGCAGGAAGCTGTGTGTGACAGAGTTATATTATGAATTASATTTTGTTACTTGGCTGTCGCACTACATCAGATAATTGTTAATCTGATGCCTTTCCCATCCTGCACCTGCACCTAGGTTGCAAAGAACTTAGCTGCCAAATAGCTRCTGTAAAACAAAACAAAACAAAACAACAAAAACYCAAARCCAGTCAAACAAAAATCCCMMMAAAAAWMCMRRWKKKGRWWMCYMRKKRAAARMAWWWTTTTTCATTRTTACCTTTCCTCATTTCATCACTTATGACYATTGTATCATGTCCTGCAGTTCTTTCCATTTTATGCACAATTTAAATTCTGCATCTGAAATGGAATAACCCCACCCAACAGCAGGGCTGGGGCTGCCTCGGAAGAAAGCAGCTCAGGGGTCCTKGTGTACAGTGTGTGAGATGTGAACCAGCACTGACAGGATGAAAGGCAATGGACACAAACTGCAGCAAGGCCAATTATGATGAGATATTGTGAATTCTTTTATTTTTGCCACGAGAGAGGTCAGGTTTGGGAACAAATGCACAGTTTKAATCCTCATAATATTGATTATCTGCATAAATATTGAATGCTCACAGAAACTCAACCTTGACAACCCGATCTAGTTGGATCTGCTCTGAGAAGACAGTTGGGCTAAATGGTCTTCAGAGGTCCTTTTTTACCTTAATTTCTTTATCGAGAAATCCTCATGATGAGTAAGTGTGAACCCTGCAAAAGTAACAGAAAGTACCTAATTAAGCAACTTAATTTCATTGTTGAATTTGGAATAACAAATTAGGGTTTTTTTTTTTTTCTTCTGTGTATATGATTTTCACTCTGATAGAAGAAATCAGACTTAAATGAGATACATTTTTCAGAAAGCGCTTTTAAATTTTGTGGCTTACACTATGCCAAATGAATTTTCTCTGGACAACATTTTAACCTGKTTTTTAGGACAGACCAGTGACTCACTCAGGTTTTGGATTTTCAGCTGAGGATTTTTGAGAGGCTGGAGTTGTAGGGGGGAAATACTCCACACAAGTATTATATATAAATAAGTTCCTTTTCATTGGAGCATCTTAAAAAGTAAGTTAGACAGGACTGCTTTCAGGGTTTCGAAAATTTCTATCCAAGCAAAAGCTTAGATAAATAGGGCCACAGCAATAAGCATCCATTTTAAGAATATTAGGAGTATCAACTTGTAAGAGAGACAGGACATAGGTTTCTCTTGCACTGTGATTTATTGTGTTTTTTCTATGGAAGGAAAAAAAAATAAAATCCTTGTTTGCAAATCAAGGGGGTTGAAATGTWGAATGAAACAGAAGACAGGGCAATGACTCTGATGTTTCACTGGGAATTTTTGCCTTTTTGATTYTGCCAGAAGGGCAAGACCCAACATCTGTGCAGTATTGATAAATGGTTTTTATTGTTCCAATGTAACAGGGCAACTGTATTGCATATGCATTCTTGTATATACACAAAAATGTACGTGCATGCATATTAAAAAAAAAAAATAGAAAGGTAGAGCACATATTCTTTTGAGTAAAAAAAAAAATGAAACCCAGCAGAAATCTTCCCTGCAGGACTCATACACTTTTGGGCTTAGGATTTAACAGATAACGTCCTAAATATTCTCTGGTATATTTTGTTTCTGTCTAACCCAAATATGATCTTTTCTCAAGAAGTAAAATTACCCCAAAGGCAAGAAGAGAAAGGGGAAAAACATCCACCACTGTATCTATGTCTCCTGTGTGGCAAATAGAAAGGCACAAACTGAATCTGTAACGGTAGCCCCATTGACTGAAATATTTGAATGATACCCTTTAGTGTCCTGTACTTCGGGCATTGCTGAGCAGTGTCACATTGTGGCATTCATTTCTGCAGTTTCATTGTTTGTTTGTTCATTTGTGGCAAATACAGCTCTTGTTTACTGCAGCCAAAAGCAACCAAGAGATGGCAGCACTGCTTTTAGTATTCTGCACGCACAACCTGCACTAAGTGGTGCATCTGTCAGTAATACTTTTGAACTTTTCCCTTCATACCTGGCACATGCTTTCCCCAGTCAGTGGATAGTTGTTTCATCACAGAAGACCTGTCAAAATTATTGGCCTTGCTGCTAATGGAAATTGTCTTTTCCCTTTGCAAATTTGCATAATGCTGTCTCATCTCTGCGGCAGGAAAAGCCTAACAGACATAGGAGCTCCAGGGAATATTTAAGTGCCACAGGGCAGCTTTGGTCAGTGTAATTGAGCAATTTTACTTCATAATTTGCTTTTTTGCTTTGCAAAAATTTATGTTTCATTGTTACTTCAGAAAACAATGCTTTTTATCAGACCAAGTGTTTTGGAATATAGAATACTGAACTAAATGCCCATGTTTAGTGGTTGCTTTTTACCAGTGTGCTCAAATGCCTTCTACCTTTCTGAAGTGAGCATTAATCACTTCAGTTTAATCGAAAGAAAGCCCCAAGGGACATAGCCATCAAAGAATTATTAACATTGTCAGGAGATTATTAGCATTTCAGTAATTTTCCATAGGCTGTATAGAATCACGTTGTTTCTTGCACTGTAATGGTCAAATTATATCACTATGCATATACAAAGATCAAAAAAAATTTAATGAACTTATTTTCTTTCCATGCTGTATTTTAAAGGATATTTTTAGCAAGTAGACATCTGCAAAACATAACACAGTAAAAGTGTGGTGATTTAATTAAGTATTAAGTATTTGAATATTAARTAAAATAGGTTCTGATACAGTGTGAGGTGTGATACTCTGCATATAAATGAAARCATTTTTCATTTTATATTTAAAGAAGTCAATAACATGTATATGGCTGCAGTGTCAAAATGATTTGATCATGTTAAAGAACAAGAGAGTTTAGCTTGACCCTCCAGAATCAACATCTGTTTCTAGCAAAATGACTTTCAGATCACCTCTTACTGTGACTTGGCAAGAAAATTCAACAAGTAATGTGCTGCTTGATTTTTGAGTTTTAGGGGTTGTGATTAGCATTTTAAAACCTTCAGTCTTGCCAAGAAGGACTGTATACCATGTAGAGTGCATACATCTTCCAGCCCAAACCATTTTATTTGCAGTGAATGATACAGAGTTGCTTATCCATGCATGCCTAAACATTCAGAAAAAAAAAGGGCGAAAACTGATAGGCCTGAACTTTGGGGGTTTTTTTTGGCAATATTTGACAACAGGCTTCCCATGTTTCTGGTAAGAAATCAGTGTTGTCATGAGAAAATGGACCTATTTCTGCCATTACTGATCTTCCTCACCTGGGTTGGTCTTACAGCAATGCTGTGAATAGAGTAGACCATCATTATTTTAAAATAAGCATGGTTAGAGGTTTTTTTTTGCACAGAAAGTATATAGCCCAAACGATTATTCATATTCAGAACTGGGGTTGTGTTATATCAACATTTTTTTTTTTGCAGCTGCTCCAGAAGTGACTATCACAGGCAGCTTCAACCATCAAATTTGCCAAATTTGCCAACTTAAAATCCAGTACTGGTATCACAAAGCTCTTTTACTGTGGATGCTTTTAAATGATCCATGTAAGCCATTTCTTCGGATTCAGAAATGGTGATGCCAGCACCCAAGACAGCCAGGAGACATTGTGATGGTGCAGGAACAGACGGGTGGTGGGACTCGGGCACAACAGGCTGGGGATCTCACCCGAGCTGCAAGGCCACTGCTGCAGGGGCACATGCAGAGGCTGCTGCTGCCACTCAGACAGCGACTGGCCGTGCTGTGTGCACCATCTGGGTCTGTCTGGGAGTGTTACCCAAGGCAAAGCATTTAAATTAGTTAGCTGTGTGGTTTTTTTTAATAGTTTGCTGGTGACCGTGCCTTGAGCATTGCTGATATTTCCATTGATACAAATGGCGAGGAGGGGCATCATGCCTGTGAGCTGCTTGTGCAGGCATGGCTTTGTGCTGATGGGACCAAAAAAGAGATGGTTTAGAGCTGGTGTTGAACTTAAAAGTTGCCAGATCAAGCAGGTGAGCTGAAGGAGGCAGGGGGGCAGCTCCAGCCCTGGCAGTGGGCACCTCCCTGGGGATGGGATGAGGTCAGGCTGGGACTTGGGCCCATGGCTTGGTTGGGCAGGGCTGCCCGGAGCTGGACACCAGCCTAACTGAAGCATCACTGGGGTAGAGGCTGACAGCCCTGGGGGACTGGCATGGGATGTGGGTARGTTTGGGGACCACCAGGGAAGGGCAGGGATTGCAGGGCCTCTTGCGTTCCTGACAAGTCTGAGTAGCTCATGAATTGACCATCCATGAGACCAAGAGTCTTTATGAGCATCATCTTGTAGGGAAAAAAGCCCAACCAAAAAAAAAACAACCCCAAATAGCTGCAAGACTGATATTGCAGTCATTACAGTAAAATGTTTGTACACCTYAGACATATCTTCAAAAGCTGCAGGAGAAAATGAAGCAAAAAGCTTTGTTTTGCAATCAGTACTGGTAAGTGGCTCACGGTGGCTTGGTATTTCTGTGGGTGTGTGTGGAGTCCAGTGGAGTAAATCACAGGGATGGCATTAGGGCAGCCCGTTCAAATGAGCAGATCTGGTTTTCCTTATTGACTGCCACCTGTGTTTTYTTCATTCAAAAAGGCCATAATTTGCAGAAATGAATTGTTTGCAGTTGGGCTGGAAAGATACTGTCTTTTCCTTCACTTCGCTCTTGGAGTCTCCCTTTGCTCTTCTGTGACTGGGAGGCTGCTGTCATTAATGAAGTAGAATTCAAACCTTTTGAAGGACTTCACGGTCCAGTAGACTTTGACAGATGAAGACAAGTGGGAGAACAGTAGAAGGTGTTTACCTGAGCAATGGTTAACAGGTCTGTCTGCAGGCTGGGCCAGAGACAGAGACATTAGTTCTGTCAGWGGCTCTGTTTGAAATCTGTCCAGACCATACAGTAAAAGAGCTTTGTGATASCARTACTGGATTTTAAGTTCCCTATGAGGCCTAAAAGCTTTCAGAACTTCACTGACTTGGAGTGGCATATCAGTTTCTTCATAACCTGCTGAGTTCAAAGGATACCATTATGAATAATATGCATGTTGATATAAACCAAATCAGAGAAAATGATTAATAGTTAAAACCTCAGTTACTGTTTTAATTCATTAAGTATTCATAATAGGTATCACCTAACTAAGCAGAAAATGCAGCCACTTTTAATAAAGAAGGTATTTGAACAACTTTATTGGCAAATGAAAAAAAACCTGAAAGCATAAAATTGATCAAATCAAGATTGGTGAAAGCAAAATAGTTTGTGTTCACTGGTGGGAAAATAACTAGTGAAACAAAATCCTRAGTGATCTTTAATGGGACTTGAAGTATGTCCAGCAAACCAATAAAGTTYTTCATAACAGAGGTATGCAGTCATGCAGTAAAAGAATTCAAATAGCCTTGCAAGAAGTATTCAAAGTGTAACAGTAAAAGTTAACTCAAGAACTTAACTCAGATTTGGATTAATAAGAAAACATTCTTTAAACAGAAAATCTCCAAATTAGTTGAAGAGGAAGAAAAGGGAAATTCTAATAATGAAATTCACATTATGTATTCTACTGTGTAAACTTTTTAGACTTTTAGGCTTCATAGGTAGTAAGATTCAAATCTAATATTTATACTTCTTCCCTCCAGAAAATTGTAAACCCCTACAAAATTATATTTGAGCAAAGTATCTATCTTTTTAATTTTCCTCTGTCTGATCCAAAGTGAAGGAATGTCAAATGCAGCATATGAAAGCAATTACTCAGAGACATTTGCAGTGAAACCTCTCTTGCCATGAAAACCAAGTGTTTTGTTTTTCCTGAGTATTCAGAGAAGTAGTTTGCAAATAAATTACAAAAGATCAGTACAGATGCAAAAAAGCCCATTGTTTTCCCCATGTAAACAAGAAGCTGAGTGTAGAAGAAAGARCTGGATGTGGTGTCAGTCTAACAGTCCTGAACAGTTGGGAMCACRCGCTGTAGAGAACCTCTGGATGGGRCATGCTTCCAGAGAAAGAGGCAACAGGTTCAATAGGCTTTGCTTTAAAAAATGTTTCAGACAGCAAAATCTTTCATAAGCATATTTAGGGAAATGTCCCGTAAGATCTGGAGAATGGGTCTTACTTTAGTTGCACGATTATGACAGGCTGGGTCACCAGCAATTGCTGCAGCTCTGAGTGAAACAGCATTGTCTCTGTAATGCTATCAGTGGCTGGAGGTATTTTATCTGACAGCGGAGAATTTCTTGCAGAGGACAACTATGTAGGGAAGACAGAATGAAGGAGATTTGAGATACCTCATCAACACCCCACTGTGTGAGCTTCCCAAAGAGGTTACAATTGAATTTTGGGTGCCCAGTGCTCTCAGGTCACTGATARGCTGCACAGTTATATCCAGCAGTAGACTTTAGGCAAGGTAAAATAACTTAAAGGATTAAGCATTGACAGCTGTGTGCTTGACATGTGTTTACTGCACTATATTTGCGTTTGATCTTTGATAGGTATGGACATATTGTAGGGTAGGAGATGATAAAGGAATCGTAGAAGGGATTAAGAACAACTAATACAGAAATAGAGCCAAACAGTACACTTGCATTAAGAGAAAAGTCCAGGTCTTTTACCTGAAGATAGCCCTTCAAAATTTGTCCAGTTTTGGTRACATAGAGATCAAGTTAAGGTGCATTTCAGAATCAAAAATGAGACCCAAGTCCAGACTTCAACAAGTCCTGCTTATTTTAATGGAAAATGAAACCCTTTCTGAGAAGTATGCCTTACCCTAAGCAAGCATAATAAAACTTCAGCAAAATTGGTGAGGCAAACCTTTCATGTACAAGTGAAATAAATTGAATTCTATTTTTAATGACTCTTTCTCAGTGGTTTGAATCATAGCATGATATTAATGCACAAGRAAAGCTGCTGTATTCAAATACTAGGCCACACAACAAATCCACGTTTGGTTTCCATCRTAGAGTGCATATTTACCCAGATTATGTGGGCTGCATGCAAAAAGTAGTTTCACTGTGGGGAGCAAAGATCCTCCTTCAGGCTTTTGTATGTCAGTAACTATAACCTCAGGGTTGTAGTTGTTTAAATGGCTACGTTAATGATTTTTTTTTATTTAGATTCTCTGGTTTTCTGTGGCTGGTTTAGCAGATGACCTCAGATTTAAATTCCCTGGAGCAGGGACCACACATTTATATGAGCATGAACAGCAAAGGTTTGATCTTGGCTGGAGCTGCAGGCTATGACTGCGATGTAAATGTCAAGTCATAATAGAGTAAGCTCAGGCAATTTCTCTCAGAAATAAAACTTGCTGCTTTCAAATGTCACTAGGCTAGAGAAATTTCAGCATAAACTAATGCTGAAGTCAGTGGGAAACACATTTATTCACAATGTAGCATCAATAYAAGTTATTTAATTGTAAGACATATTAAAATTTTATGAATTCAGTTATGCTGTATTGTTCATTCTAGCAGAACTATTCCTTTTGAGAGGGAAAAGCTTATGGGATGCCTTTGGAATTGCCACACTTCCTTCTGTCTCTCAGGCACTCCTTGCAATTTTTGGCCAGACATTCTAAATGTAAATAATTATAATTTAAAGAAAAATATATAGTAACACCTCTAAACATAATCTTAAATCAGCCATAATGCGAACTCTTTTTAAGGAAGTCAAGTTCTCAAGTGTCTCTGTATCATCAGTGTGATTTCTGGCTCWTTTTTTTTTGCTACAAGTCCAGAAAAATGTGTGTCACCTTTATGAGGAACAGTAAAAWGTTGGAATGATTTCTTCAGTTTTTTTAACTTTTTATGGCTACTTACCCAGAATCTTGAATAGTATTTATTTGCAAAGCATATATCTTAGTAGTCTATTCTTAGTGAATGGAACAAACTCCTTATGTACATGTGTATGATCTCCGACTTTTCTTACAGGCTGCCTTTTATTCCTGGTCTATACCTTTTGTTTTCAGACACTTTTTTTCTCTCACTTGCAGCTTTAGAGCTTCATTGCAGAACATAGTTAAGAATTCAAATATGAATTATGTCAGGACTGTGAAGAGAAAATTTTATGTGATGTGACATACAGAAGTAAATACTTGAGTTGATACATGTGATTTTTTTTTTATTTCTAGCATACATCAGAAATTTTAAAAAAGGAGGAGTCACTCTCAGTGGCATCACAAAAATGGTTAATGTTTGAATTTCATAATTACATGAAAATGAGATACTTCTAATTTAGAATCGCAGACGGAAGGTCCATTTATATCAAGGTAAATAGCGGCCATAATTGTAGGGAAATAATTGTCAGAATACAGTAAGTTGCAAACTCTTACAGAACGTAAAGATACGTTGTGATTTCCTTATCTGTAGCATATTTTGAAAAGTTCTGTTATTAACTGCAGTAAAAAAGGCACCTTGTGTTGAGCTGATGCACACTGGATTCAGGGATTGATGTCTTACATCATGAAAGATGTCTTTAGGGTCCTGGTCATACACCTGTTTTTTATGATCATGAAGTAGGGTAAAGTTGGTTGGGTTCACACTGTTTTGGGTTGCTCAGTTGCAGTCCTTCAAGAGGCACTGCTGTTGTTCACTGCAGCTGTGAGCTCTGAGCCCTGGGTCCTCAGGCAGGACACAATGGGTGTGCCTCCCACCTTGGTTTGTTCCCTACATCTTTGTGAGGAATGTTAAAARCCAACAGCAGGAAGCACATCTCCACCAAGTTAAGGCTTTTATGCAGGTCGGTCTTCTTCCTGRCCTACAAAAGCCTTCATTTAAATAGCTTTGAATTAAAACTGTGTAATGTGTGATGTCTTACATCTGCTTCAGCTCAACTGTGAAACCTTAGCAAAGAGTAAAATTAATTGAATGTAAGGTCTTGGTATTTTATGGAGCRGTGTTTGCTTGGCATATTTGTCACTGTAGAATCAGGGTAGGCCTTGAAAACACAGTTACACACTCACGTGCACATTTATTGCTATGATGGAGCAGTCAGCATCAAGTTATACAGATATCAGTTGTAGGACATAAAGGAGATGCTTATATATATATATATATATATATATATATATATATATATATATATATATACACACACACACACACGTGTGTGTGTCATATAACATTCATCTCCTTACTGTAAGAAAAAGAAATGTCGACCACTGTAAGAAATCCATCCATAACCAACTAATTCTGAAAAAAACTTTTTGACCTCAAATTCCTAAGCTATTTTTTCTCCTCAATTGGCTCTCTAGTTGACATAGCAGCTGCCATGGGTTCTCTTGGATTGCATTCATCTTCTAGTTCAGTGAGGGATGCAGGAAGTGCTRACCTGCATAAGGCTGTGTTGGTACAATAAATTATGCTTCTGTTTTGGYCTAACAGGAAAGTTCTGAGGGGAGACCCTGGAATGGGGGTGCAATCCAAGGCAGAAATTAAGAGTCTTACAGGAGAAACTGATAAACTGCAGATTTACTTGTAACATGTATGTCCATAAAGAGATGTGAGGCACGTGCAGGGCAGACAGAGGATGAACACTGAAATGCTATCATCCATCCAGGGAAAGAGCTGCTCAAAGATTTAAGGCAAATGTGAGGGCCTCTGAACATTTTCCCAAAGCTTCAAAGGTGGCAGCCCATAACCACACGTTCCTCAGAGGGCTTCCTGCCGCCATCCGACCAAAGGAAATGTCTTGCTGATGCACGCAGGAGTTTGTCTTGCTACACAGTTTCCATTCTGCTGCTGCTCTGAAAAAGGGTAGAAAGCGGGAAAAGCAAACAAGCCAATCTCACAGAGCTGGCTTTAGTCTTTCAAAAGGAAATTTCTTGAATCCTGTATGGCTGTAGGTGATGAATTGACTGATGTAATTTCCACTGGAGGAGTGGGGCTCAGGGAAGCGTTGCTGATCTGTTCACTATGGAAATAAAATGGGCTAGTCCCAAATGAGATTAGATAATCCATAATCCAATTTACCTTTCCTAAGGGAAGTTCATCATTGAATGTCTAAAGGACAGTGTCCTTAGCTGAGGACACTGGCTTTAAATCCTGTATCTGGCTGCACATGTGGATGCTACCTGGAGGACTAACTATTCCAAGGGTTAGTAAATTGGTAAAATATTAAAACAAACAAACAAACAAACAAAAACAACAAAAAAAACCCAAAAACAAACAAACAAAAAAAAACCAACCTCCCCCCCATTTGCAAGCAAGGAATTTGTAAAAAATGAAGACAGAGGAAACTCTTAAGTTTGCATAGAAATGCTTTAAAATCAGTGAAAAAACTGTAAGAAGCAAATAATTTACTAGACTTCAGAAAATCAGTAAAACTATCAGAATATTCTACAAGCTTTTATATACAGAAATTGCTACAGAGTGGAAAAAAATTATGTTCTCTTTCCTGTAATTTAAACATTGAAAACAGTGAAAAACATTTAAAAGGGTGGTATACATTGGAAATCCTACTGATAGTAATAGTTGCTGGTACAAGTACTGATATGATACAGATTGATATGATACAGATTGATATGAGTGAAGTAATTATTAACCTTAATCAATTCAGTACTAGTAAAGCTGCTTACTAGATGATCTGGTACTGTTATGATTACTCAACACTTCCTCAGACTATTGCATTCCAGTGTCTCAAACTGAWCAACAAATCCTCTTTTGCTTCTTATTCAGCCATGGGTGGAAAAATGGACTTTCTTTTCAATTTTTTTTTTCCCTTTTAGCAAATATATCAGATTTTCTGATAGCTGCAGTCATGATCAGTGATGTATCAATCAGAGATGATCAGTAGTTGTAATTATGGTTAGTGATGTATTCAGTTCCCTGAGTAAAATGTATTGTGTCAAAAATTATAGATAGGTATTCTTATTTTGATAACTAACTGTAGTGCATTTACCCCTCACCAGCTCCCCTCAAGATTAATCCATTTTATCCTCACCCTACCTAAAAAAATGTAATGGAATTTGAGCAATGGTCAGTAGTAAGCAAGTTCTTGGGTTTTTCATTGGCTTTTACATATTGAAGTGTGATTTAATCTTAAATCTTGATTTGCTGACTAGCATTAATACATCTTCCAAGTCAATTGGCATGGAAATTGAAGCATTTYTAATCTGCATTTAGTTTAAAACAATTTTTCCATCTTGTCTGAAAAAGCTAATGTAAGACTTGGGACTTTTCCCCAGATTATTTCCCTTAGAATTTTACAATTTAAATCTGATTTTAAGGACTTAAATGTCATATAATGTGAAGGCCATCTAAGATCTCCTGTATACTTGTGTTCTGAACTGAAAGCTCTGTCAGTGAAGTCACCCAGTCCACAACTGGGTGGCAATTTGAACATCTATTTACTGGTAGTACTACCAGTACCATGAAAGGTTCTTTGAAGAAATAGATATGTTTGTGGTAGCGTAGGATTTGAAGRAGGAGCTTGAATGAATGCAGGAAAATAAACCTTGTAGGATCTGAATGGTTCAGGGGATGAACTTTAGGTCAAAGATTGACACAAAAGCTGATGTTCTTCTGTCTTCCATTGGAGTCTTCTTATCTCTTACACACTCTTATAAATTATTGCATAGTCACTCACTTTGGGTRTGACTTCTGAATCTTCCTGAACTACTGAACTACTGGTTCCCATTCACGCTTCCTCAGTACGTTTTACGTAGCCAGGTACATTATTTGATACAGAATGACAGTGAGATATCCCATGACTAATTTTCTTCTTACACCCAGTACGCTTCAAGCTTAGCCATACAGTTAGCAGGACTGTGAAGTCACAGAACACAATATTTGTTAGAATAATGACTTGAAAAAGTGGTAGAACCTCAATACTCTCTTTTCCCCTCCCTCTGCAATTATGAACATGCATTTCAAATTTATGTCACCTTGTTTGGGCTTTAACATGATCTTAATTCACTGATTGTCTGACCCTTGTGACCTCATATTTCATACATGTACTTGCAACAGTTATTCTCCAGGCCACACTTGTGGCTTTTCTGCATTCTCAGYTTGTGTTATTTTGTTACTATTATTTCCCAGGCTGCAGCTCATGTTAATTCTGTGACAGCAGTGTCAGGCTAATTATGTGTGAGACTAGGTAAATAGTTTGAAAAAGTAGAGGGGAAAACAGTTGCATCACAAAATACAGGCTTATTGCTGTRACGATTACCAGCTCTACTTCACTGCAATGAATGTCATTCTTTTGCTTTCTGAGGAAAGCACTAACATGTGCCAGTAAAAAGCGTAAAGGAAAGAAGTTAAAGTTTTAAGTTTTCCCTTCTATAAACAGTAGAAAATTTACAACTGGGATAGGAATCTCCATTTCACAAAGGATAAAAATGGTTGAGATTGAATATTGCATATTCATGGCCATGCCTGTAGAGGTCCCYTGTGTTAGTAGAAAAGACCACAGCATAGCAAGCAGTGCAAAATCTGTGCTGCCAAATGCTTATCCGGTTGGAAATCAYTTTGATTCTCTAATGAAAATGTTTCACTGGGTTTAAGGTACACATAGAAGCCAAGAAATTAGATACTCTGATCTGCTTTGTCTGGATGCTGTCCCTTTAAAGCCAAAARAGGTGCGCTCTTGGATCCAATTTTCTATTTCTTAAGTCCAAGGGACAGCAGCTGATGAATGAGTAAATACTTAAAGTATTTTGGGAACAACACTGACTTTCCAGAAGATGCAAGAATGCTAGGCCAACGTGCTATTAGAAAGGACAGAAACAAAAATCTCACTTGTAAATATTAGTCAAGCTTTCTATCTGTGGTCTTTCTTTTTGCGAGAAATAATAGCTACAAACACTTTTCAAAACCTTTCTCTATTGTAGTGTGGCAAGATGGTAACATTTATGGAGGYGAATCAAGTCAGCATTATTTGAGTATTAATGCAAGCCAGTTCAACCATCCTGCTGCATGATCATATAAACACATCTAAGACACAGAAAGTATGAAAAAAAATGCTTAGTTCTCTATTCAATATAGTACCTTATTATTAATTTTAAATACTTTCTTATAAATTCATTCAACAGGAAGGTGCATTTTTCACATGTTGAAAATTATGGAAATCCTGTCTTCTATATACTTTACTGTATTGGATGATTCTCTTGCATTACTCTGCRTTGTAAAATGGTGAGAAACAGGGTAGTACAATTATATTCCATTACAATGRAAACCTTTATACATAAAGAAAACTAGTAAAATGGCTACATTAGCATTTTGGTCTTAATTCTCAAATGATTTGGTACACCAGTTCTAAATTAATTATAATTGTAGGGATAAGATRGGGTCTGAGACTTGCAAGATGGGAAGGATGGAAGAAAGTTTGTTGGAAATGAACCCTCAAGTTCAGCTAATGGATAGAGGGCAATAYGCTTATGGGTAGTTTTTGTTCTTTATATTAAAGATCTAGGTTTTTCTCTAGAACTTACATACAAAGAGACAAAAAAAAATGTCTTTGATCCTTTGAAGTGAAGTTGTTGTTTGCAGTTAGCTAAAATATTTGTGGGTGACTTTTCTAATTACCAAAACAAACAAACAAACAAACAAAAAATAAAAATCCTCTGCCAAATCCCTTGAAATTTATCTGTTCAAATGCATTTTTTTCTCTCTCTTAAAAAAAAAAAATCATCTTTAGCCAGAGCAACTAAGTCTTAGTGTAAGTTCATTTTAATACTTACTAGGTTTATGATATTAATTCTCCAACCTGTTTACCTAAAAGAAGACAGAGATAGGAGCATTTAATTTTTATAACACAGAAGTGACAGCACCATCATGAATTGTTTTAAGGTTTGCAATACTTCAGTTTGCTGTAATATCATGAAGCATCCTTTTGGCAGAAATAACATAACTAAGCATCAGGTGAATGCCTGGTGTAAAGCATTAAATATGAATCMAATATTCATTATCTACATTCAACCATCTAATCACAAAGGCATTCAGCAGGAGATTTGAAATTCAGAGCACTTTTTAACATTGTTTCAAGTGCAGGACCTTTGGATATTTGTGTGCTGAAGACTAAAATCACAGTGCATCATGTTCATGCAGTTATGCTTCAGAAAGAAAAAAAAAAAAATTCTTTCATCTAGATTGCCAAAGTCTCTATGGATTTATCTGAGTAACATTTCTGCCACAGTAGAAAATCAAGTAGGAATGATAGAGGATCCACCTGTAAAGGAATTTTAGATAGAAGAGGAATGTGTTATCCAAAATATACATAATAATACCRAAGTACTGTTTTGGAATAATCAGATCAAATGCACTGACTCTTCCCAGAGTTTTCTTTGGCATGAACTGGGTGACTGATCTTCTGATGTCTAGTACTGCTTTGACACAGAACCTTAAAAACAATAGGCAGCAAGTGAAAGAACTGTCGCAGCTGRTAGAGCACACAAGTTTGAGACAAAATGTATGATTCCTTATTGTATAGTGTTCATAAAATTAAGTGTAATGTTTAATAACTTGTAAGATAAAGTGAAATAAAAGTTTTGTTCTTTCTTTTTCCATTTTGATTATTGAAATACCTTGAAAGGCTGATCTGTTTATTTGGTCCTGGCTAGCCATCATGGACTTCTTTTCCTGTGTTGAAAATTGGTGCACATATCTCTTCTGACATCTCTTATCTCAGGGTCAAAACCTACAGCTTTGATAAAATCTTTGGGGATGACTGGAATTTTAGCTCAGTAGAAATGGAGTTTTGGCTTCAAGATTTTTCATTGTGTGCTCGAAGKATATTAAAACAGAATCCTTGTAAGTCTCAGTGTCCAGAAAAATAGTCTAATTCAAACTAAGTATAAGTTGTTGATGAAGCCTGTTGCCAAATATTTATAAGGTCAATATAGTAATAATCATAACCTATCTTTTGACTAATTATTGACTAATATGGAAAGATACATAGCTTTTAGTGTGGTTACACTTGACTGTAGCTCATGTTTATGTTGTACCTTCAATTTTGTGTGTGTAAGACTCTSTGAGCTCATCTCTGGTATTTGTGGTTTGGACAGGCAGATGCAAAGAGCACTGAAGTTACTGCTCTCAAGCATCTGCTGAGTGTCCTTTGTTATGCCTGAAGTTTTTCTCAAGTGCACTGTGCACTGAAGAATGCTGGCTACTGTGGATATAACACATCTTTAATTTACTGTTCCGGCGAGCTAAACCACATGAGGCTAASAGCTTGTCAGTGTGATCTGAAGCAGCCAGCATACTGAATGTGGCATCACCTGCATCCACAGCATATCAGAATGCAGCTCTACGCATGTAGTCACATTTTCAGTCCATCACTGCAAGCTTCAGGAGGTCAGCTCTGTCTACCTGAGGCATGCTGGCCTAAACCTTTTCCTGTATGTTAAAAAAGGTACCAGGTATCTTCTACTTGTGTCCAAATAGGCCATCAGAGAAGGTGTTCGATGCTCAAGGTAGAAAATACATGAAAACTAAGTTCAATTCATTTCCCCAACCAACTAGGAAAATTTTCTAATGGCAAGAAATATAAATTATTTGGGATGAGATTTATTTTTATATTTCCTGTGATGGCTGTTCTACTATACACAGAACTGAAGATTCATTAGAGTGGAAAGAGGTCAAGGAASATTATTCTGACAGCTGGGAAGATACCTGCATTTCCATCTGTGCTTCCAGGTCTGTTTGTGTACTGTRCTTTCAAGGACTGAGACATCAACCTTTAAAATGTAAAGCTTTCATTTTTATTTTTTCCCTTTATCGCTAATGCCATGTTAGCTAAGAGTGTATTTTTTTTAGGTAAATAAATACAATAACACAAATGGAAAGATTTGTTTTCTCTGCTCGTTCATGTTAAAAAAGCAGTGGGTCTTTTGTTACKGGGAGGTGAGAATACAGTTTGAGTAACTGAAATTGTTGAAGGTTTTTCAATAAGAATGGCACAGGGAGGTGAAAGTTTCTTGTCTCCATCCAGGGTGCCTTCAAGGAAAGGAAGCTTTCACGACTCAGGATGGTGCCTCTTACAGAATTTGAAGTAGCATTACTGTGAAAAATATTAATGCTGAACCAGTTGTTAGGATTTTAATGTATTTTGCTCTATCAAATTCAGTGGGTTTTTGTTTTTTTTTTTTTTT
>NW_026623257.1:227354-242141 GCF_030028575.1 Malurus melanocephalus | reverse complement strand
AAAAAAAAAAAAAAAAAAAAGGAAACTGTAACTTAGACAACCACATCTTTTATTGAAATCCAGGACAACAAGACCTGTTCCCATTACCTGCAAGTGTACCTAGCTTTGTGTGGGTTGTAAGAATAAATTAACTAAGAAATTATTTTAGGTGTTTAAGAGAGCAGAAGGCTGATGAGAAGGAATGGTAATTGCCTTCTCCCACCAGCTTTTTCTGCATTGAGAAGAGGTATCACCACAAAGGTGGTAGTAGCTCTCACAGAAAGAGCATCAAGGGGAAGAATGCTCATGTGACAGCACACAGATCTCTGGCATGAACAAAGAAAAACAAAGCTTGTAAAATACTAAGCCTTAGCATTTGARACAGATGTCATAAGATTAATTATCCTTATAAATCCTGTTTCTAAGGTTTTACATGCTAAATCTACAGTTTTTTGTACAGTTTACAGTTTCAGTTCAATGCATACTGTCCAGTGGTTATGTACAGTTAGCCTGATCCTGCAGAAAACAATCACACATTCCAAATAAAAGACCAAATGCCTTGAAGTACATCACTTGGAGATAAACAGTATTAAAATGGAAGCACATCTGCCAAGTATCAGCTGTCAAAGCCCTGCAGCTATCTGATACCAATCAAGTGTTAGAATAATCCGTTGTAGTGCACTTCATCTTTATGTCTTTGTAATCATCCAGCCAATTTCATGAGCTGCATGGAAAAGCATACATATGTGTTTGTGATTGTAATAATGTTTTAAGTGAAATCAGAAGTAAAGAATAAACACTTAATCTGCAGCTATGAATTTCAGCGCCTCATTTGACCATTATTTCCTGATTTCCCATCAATTCATGATTGCCTGTGGCCGYTGAAAACCCTTATTCATTCTGTATCTGGCTGAAAATTAGGAAAACGATGTAAATAGTCTGAACCTCAAGTTCAGTAACTACAAGACCTAAATGATTCCAACATATGCATTGTTGCACTTTTGTCCTTCAAAAATGTTTGTGGGAGACTCTGCATTGAAATAGGACAAGCTGATTGCTAAGGTCCAAAGTCAATTTTCAGCTCATCTAGTTGTCGGATCAGATATCTGCTGTGTTTGTGAGGGGGCTGCAGAAGTTGGATATGTACTCTGTCACGGTCTCTGAATAAAACTGAAAGCATTCCCTGGTGGTTACAGAGCAGGTTGATAATGAGACCTGGAAGGCTGTCAGAACTGGAAGACAGCCTGTGTGACATAAGAAAGGCCACTTCACGGTGCCCATTTTTCTTCTACCTCTTGCCTCCTCCTTCACTCATCGTCATATTATTTGGATACTTTATAGAGCAGAAACTGGCTTTTCATATAAACTAAGTCTWGCTTGTTTTGGCATTCATAGAGCACTTGGACACTATGTTGTACACGYTAATTGCCTTTCTTAAGCAGTTGGTTCTAAAGACAGTTTCACCCTGTTGGGTTTTCAAGTGGAGCAGAATTCTGATGGGATAGAGGAGATTCTRGAGACAAGTTAAATGTGAAGTCCAGGCCGTGGCCATCAGGACATTACAGATGCCTTTGGAATTCAAGAATCTACTAAGTATYAATAGTTAAAACTATGTCTGACTTTTGCCCTTGTTTTTCTGGTTTTCAACATAATCACTAAATTTTGTGTGTGGATGGACTATTTTCCCTGTTATCAGGATAAAAATTGGGTGCAGTCTTTAAAATTTCATGGACAGAAATGACCCTGTGAGTGTTCAGATGTGACCTCTCATTTACTTTAAGTCRTTTAATTTCAGTCAACTTATATGTATTTGGGTAACATGTGTTTACTTCACCATAATTTTCAGAGTAATGCAAACTCTTAGTTTGTAGGTACTAAGGGATRGAGAGTCTATAAATGCCCTTGGTAGTTTGCAGCTCTAGTGGTTAGGTACTTTCACGAATGTTTMTATCAGGCTATTCAAAGGAAGGGCTTGCTATTGTAATGTTCTCCTGTTCTGTTTTCTCTATTAGAAGAAAGCCCTAGTGCCTTGGCTGGGAGAAAGTTTAATATACTGTGATCAGAAAACCTCTCAATCTTCTTGATTAACTGATCAAATGAGGCCTTTTAATCATATAGGTCATACAGGGGCATACAGAGGCATTTTCATCAGTTTAATTTGTATTATTCTTCACTTTTTTCCCCAGTCCTTTTGATGACACCTTTTGAATTTGATCTCTCTAAGCAATACTTGAATATCAAGAATATTTCTGGAAGCCTTTTACTGGAATAGAATTTTCTCCACTATTTTTATGCTCGTTTTACATTCAAGATTTTTAAATTTGCTCTTCCTGCCACAGCATATGGCTTAACTAGCTAGATATTTAACCACGATGCCTAAAATCCTCTTTAACTGTTTCTCTGAGATTCATTCGCCATTCATCGGGAAAGACCAGAATTCCTTATTGTTTAATGAATTACTCTTCTTTTGGCTGTAATAAAGCACATTTATACCTAGGAAAGTAATAACGATTAGTCTTTCCACTTGTTCCCTTCACATCTAATAATTTTGCCAATTCCAGTCATCAGCATCTGTATAAAGTCATTGTAATACTTTCATCAGTAAAAATAGTGTGAACTGTCCTGTATACTGTCCCCATTTGCTACTGAAGATCTCATGTGCTTTGATTCTGCTCACTCCTGTTTTCTATCCGAAATTATTATTCAAAWTGGCATTGTGTAAACTGTATGTACCATTTATTTTTAAAAAGTGAGACTAAAGATCTAGGAATGCAATCAAATCGGTTTGATAATAACTGTTCTTGGTAAACTGTTGTTGACTGGCATTTGGGACCAGGTCTTGGTCACTGCAAAGAGAAAATATCTTGATAGACCCAGTAATTGATTCAGGAAGTGGAAGAATAATAAGGTAGATTAAGGCAAAAATTGTAAAAAGGCTTTCATAAAGTTGTTTCTTCTGACTCTTTCTATAGAACCCCTCAACAGATTTTCAGCTTCCATGGCTGTTATTCAGGCATGATTTACTTACAAATTTATGCCTAGAATAATACACTTGGGTTTTTTTTACCAGAATTCTCTAAGCAATTTGCAGTTTGAACCAAGATATAGTCTGATAACTAGAGTGAAAGTGATGTGAACAAGAGCTACATGGTCTAGCCTTCAGTATATTCTTGAAAATAAGCAAGCCTACCTARTAGTACCTGAATTTTCATGCATAGTCCAGCCAGTCTGTATGTTTGCAATTAATTGTCTTGCCAGAATACAGGCTTAAATATAAGTTACTAACTAGACTGCATGATTTAAATTTCACTGTGAATCTCATAATTTTGTAAGTGTAAATTGYTTAAGAGATTAACCTTGACCTTTTTTTAATTCATTGAGACAGAGGAGTTTTGGAATCATCGTTTGAAATCCTGGGCAAATAAAATGATATTGGAATTGTTGTAACTGCCCTTCATGTGTTTTGAAAGATGTTGCATTTGCTGTCTGTTGTAAATAATTTGCYATTGTTTTTATAAGATCCTGGAATAAATTAACCTATTAACTGAATGTAGGGTTTTCTGTAGTAAATTTTTGTTTTCACTAAAACCCCACAATCTTCTCTTTTCCATTATTCAGATTGTTAAGTAGTTTGGACTGTATAATATATTAGATTCTCACATGTGAATCAGAGCAGTGTCAAGATTACTTTTCAGTTGAGACAAATCTGTTCCTGTAGCTTTTAATATGCCTGCAGGTGTGCAGGATGTTCAAAATGTTTGTGACAGTTCCGATACTGAGGGGAAAGGGGGACAGGGACAGCCTGCCTTTTCTTTTTTTTTTTTTTTTCAACCATCAGGCATAATATCAGGAGAGCATGCTTTCTACACCAGGTTTGATGGAGAGCCTGCAGTGAGTTCAGCAGTTCCTGCCACCTGTGGGACTGGTGACTGAGTTACACTGGAGAATCCCTTGTAATGAGGGGCTCACAGAGCTGAGCAGGCTCTCCTTGGTTGACTGCCCCGTTCAGGGGTTCAGCTGAGGAGATGTGGGAAGGAGCCATATGGCCTGGATTACCATGCACTGCAAGATCCAGAGATGAAAGTGTACCAGGACGCCTCTGGGATCCTATTGATAGGGTGGATGATCCCCTCAAATAGTAAACACAAAGGTTTGCATATCTTTGCCAAGTCTGGTGAGTGATGCTGTATTGACAGCAGTTGTTACAGCCATTTATAAAAAAGCTAAGACCTTTTTGTTCTTCTTTTTCAATTAAATTCTTTTGATCATCCTCAGAAAAGTAGCATCACAATTTTGTCAATTTTACAGGATGAGGTGCCATTCTTACTTTAATGTGAAATTGTCTGAAACACTTAAGAAACCAGGAGCATGTGGATAATGCATGTGTCAATGTTATAAGCTCTAGCAAAAATACAATACGAAAATTAAAGTATTTATGCTTSCACGTAGTTCCCATTGCTCGGAGCTCTACATGTAATCACTTCYCATTTTTCCTGTGCTCATAAGGAAGAACAGTACAGCACCACAGCACTTTGCAACACTCAATGGTGATTAGCCTGATAAAGTAATACGGTACTAACAAAAAGTAATTCTAAAGTGTGAAATATTCAGAGATAGGAGCAGGAGAAAACAGCTCCCATCCTTTGGTATGTGCTCACTGTTAACTGCTCAGCAAATGACCTTTTGCCTTTGTGAAACAAATTGTGCCCATTTTGTGACTTTTGTGAATATGACATACAGTGACAATATATCTCACCATTCCTTAGCTTTAAGGAAACACTTCTAAGCATTGGCAGAGTGTGGCTCCTTCCCTTCAGAATTTTGATCTTCTTCAGATGTCTTCTAGGAGTTTGTTCTCTGTAGCTGATAAGTACAAAATTCATACCCTGTCCTCAGTTGCCTGTTGAAACATTTATTTCCAATACAAATTTTTTAGCTTAATTTTTTAATCCAGGAAATGACGCCCAAGGAGAGACATGACTTCTATAGAGCAAGTAAAATGCAATAGCTTCAGCTATTAAATACAAGTGTTAAAAGAGTTTTGCAGCTGGAGCTTAAGAAACATTGGGTAGTAAGTAATGTTATTCAAAATGTATTCCCATAATGTTTCCACTTAGAAACATTCCTTCAATCTGTGTATATTATTCTCCACTTGATTATGCAGTTTGAATTTTTTTAGCCAAAATTTTCTTTGGCCTCCTCATAGTGATTATACGAAAAAATGCCTTCAAATATTTCAAAAATAAAATAGCTTTCAATAACCAGTTATATTATTTACTATGTATAGATCTCTGCAGAAGAAGCTTTTTTTTTTCTGTCAAGTTAACTCTGGAGCCACTTATTCTATCCTTATTCTTTCATTTCTTGCAAGGGTACCATCATCATTACTAAACATTTATGTACAGCTGTGCATGCACTGTCATAATRATTTGACAATATTTTGCAAGTGAGAGAAAGTCAGTATTTGCATCTTCAGTAGCTTTATCCAGAATCCTTAGAGATTCCTTTCTAGCAGCAATACTTAGTGTGTACCCCTCAGATTTTGCCCTTTATTATTTGATGCAGTTAAAAAAAAATGGAATTTTGCATAGGTAGTACTTGCTGTAAGAACCTCTGATTTCTCTTAATACATTACAAATATCCAGAAACAAGAGAAATATATTGACWTCATAAAGAGAGTGTTAATTACAGGAAAAACTAAAATGCTCTGAATATTCAGGGAATAATTTTTAGCCTTGCTTATTTTCAAGAATATACTCTAGGATATCATGTTAGAGAGAAAGGGATCATCTCCAGGCCTGCCTTGTACTGCACTAAGACTGATARCCAAGCTGTCTCTCTTAAATTATTATTGTTTTTGTCTATGGAAAAATTGAACTGAAACTACCCACTCAATTTTAATCCACAAACCAGCTAGCTGGGGATGCAGCATTTCCAATTTGAATTCCAATTTAGACAATAAAAAGAGATCCTTATCCTATCATCTGCCTGTACCCTGCTGAGTGCACTAGAAGAACATAGCTATAAAAAATCAGGCAGTTTTAGACGGGTAGTCATGGTAGACATTTATTCAGTTCTGAGGTTTAGAACCCAATAATGGAATATTTTGATTCTTTTGAATGATAAGCTAGTTTGTCTCAGAGTATGTTAAATGTAATTTTTTTTTTTTTATTTTCTGTACTGATATTACTCATATATAAAAGATTCTGTTTAGTAGCAATCCCTGTTCTGATTAGAGTACTGGTGTCACACATTTCATGAAAGAAAAGATTTCTGATAGTTTGAATGTCAAGTAATGATAATTTTAACTGAAACCAACATTGGCAGAAAATTTGGACAAGGCTTTTGTTTTCCATGTCTGTCTGATCTGAACAGATTATTTTTTAATACATCACAAAAATATGGAATTTAAAAATAGTTTGCTGTGCAAGGATTAGAATGATCATATTTTTTTAACTTTTCAGAGTAAGTGGAGACCATCTGTCTATTAATTTTTTCCCCAAGTCCTAACTGTAATTATTTTGTAGTATCACATACCTTCATATTTAATCATTCCACTTGTATGAAAAGTTTTATTTTTGACTCATCCTAAGGGTATACAAATACATCTTTTCCCAAATCAGTCTGGATTGAATGTTTACCTACAGCTCATGGCTTAAATGTTTTTCTTGCTTGGCTAAGGTGCATCCTTAGTTCAAAAACTTGTCTGTTTTTTGTACACATCTCAATTTAAATATTTTCAGAATGCAGTTAGCACAAAATTGACATTTATCATGAGGCTGTTCTTGAAATATAAGATTTACTGAGCAATTTAGATGTGGGAGGAACCCAGCTTTCATCCTGGATGCATGATGTTCTGAAAATAGAAGTGGTATTTCCGATGCTTGCTTATGATCCAGCTAAGTTGATATGTGCTGGCAAGGGGTTTTGGAAGCTGCAAACATTTCTTATTTTCAGGATGTCTTCTCAGTTTTAAATCAAATTTCAGTTTCCTCCAGCTGACCATTAGATGATGGGACAACCATCCATTTGACTTCTGAAACTGAACCAGAGTTCCAGGACACTGGGGTTCTGCTCAGATTCTTTTTGAAAATTTGTTTGTGGTTATACTTTCTTTTGCACATGTGAATATCACTTTCTGTCCTCTGAAAAATGAGTCTACATTATCTTCAAAATATTTTTAATTTGAAAAACAATAATACGGAGTATTCTTAATTAGGTTTCTGATTGTGATAGCAAACAGCAAGGGAGGAGGCTTACAAGGATAAATTACTTACATGACACTTTTTCCCATACATGCATCCTCAAGACTAGATCAAAATGAAGCCATATGTTGTTAAGCAGTCAGAGTGCTGTACCTGCTGGTGCCATCCTTCTATTCCAAAAGCAAGTGCAGTTTTTCTAATTAACCCCTTGTGTTGTACAGCCACTTACATTTATTGGGTGAGATGGACAGCACTTCATCTCCAGCCAGGGGAACCACTGCTGTGGTTAAGGCCTGAGAGCTGCACTGAAAATTCACACTTTACTTTCTCAAAAGAAAAGTTCATACTTTCTCTGTGTGGCACATGGCCACAGAGTTGCACGTAAATGTTGAAGACAGTGATCTTCTAGCGTTTTTGTTAATTTATTAGTTTATTTCGCTCTTTTCAGAAGGCCTGGGTTTAAATTCTGGTTTAGAATTTGTCTGATCTTGATAGCATTGCCTTAGAGTAATCTAGAAACCATTTTTGTTTTCTCCCTGTTCCTTTACAAAAAAATGAGTGTTGTTAAAATCACACTGACACCCCAATGTCCTTCGTTCTTTTGACCTTCTGGTGCAAAACCACTGAACAGTTGATATTGCAAGGCAGGGTCAAGTAGAGCAGGTTACTCAAGACTGCATCCAGTGGGGTTGGCTCCACAACCTCTCTCACCAACCTGTTCTAGTTACTAACTGTAAAAAAAAAATTTCCTATGTTTAAGTGGATCTTCTTCTGTTTAAATTTGGGCTCATTGCCATTTGTCCTCTCACTCACTATCTCTGAGAGGCCTGGCTCCATCTTCTGTTCTCCCTTCCATCAGGTTCTTACACACACTGATATGATCCCTCTAAGCCTCTCCTTTTTGAAGCCTTCACAGCCCTCTCAACCTTTCCTTGTGTGGCAGTGACTCAAGTGCAATTGTCACCTTTGTGGCCCCTCACTGGATTCACCCCAGCATGTATCTTATCTCTGTATCTTATGTCCTGGGAGCCCAGAACTGGCCACTGAGCACCACGAGTGACCTCAGTCATGCTGAGCAGAGGGGAAGGATCACCTCCCTCAGCTCCATGGTAATGATTTTATTAAGGCAGCTCTGGGTGCTGTTGGCCACCTGTTACTGCCAGGTCCCACTGTTGGCTTATGTGCTATTTATTACCCAAAAGGACTTCCCTGCTGCTTTCTAGCTGGTTAGACCACATCCTGCACTGGTGTATGGGGTTGTTCCTCCCTAACCCTTGCTGAACTTGGTGAGGCTTCTGTCAGCCCATTTCTTCAGTCTGTTGAGAGCTCTCTGATTGGCAGCACAAGCCCCTGGCCTTGCATCATCTGTAAAATTGCTGAGGCTGCACTCTGTCCTGTCATCCAGGATGGTTAAATTATGATACTCAAAATGCTCGTCTCCACACTGATACTAATTCATGTGGTATTTTCACCCAGCTGTCTGTCCCTTGAGTTGATGAAGAGAGGTGATGGATGTTAGGGGATAGATGTGTTCTACACTAACAACAAAAGACCAATTCTTAATTTCCTGTAGCCTCATAAAGGGGTACAAAACAGCAGTTCAGATGTAAAGGATATTGGACTTGGAAACTTAGATGAGTCTAGTTATGCATACTATATAAATGCAGGATTTTCAGATGCAAGGCCTCATTGTGACTTCATTTTGAGCACCAAATGTATTAATTTTGTCTCTGGCTCACTGAAAGGGAAATAAAGTCTAGCACATGGTTCTGGTTTTCACTATTATCTCTTCTACCTCATGTATATAACTTCTCTTAAATTTACTGTTGTCTGGATTTGATCCCGAAGTATGTGGCTCATTCTGTTTARATGTCTTTTTACGTATTGCTTTATAGAATTTTTGGGACATAATAACATCATAAAATTACTGCTGCTGTACCTAATCTGTATTCTACATTTCTCTACACAGTAGTTCACAATTTCTAATTTCATACTTAATGGACAATAAAAACTTATTTAATAACTGTCTTTCTGGAAATACATTATTTTTACCAGGAATGTTAGTTTATTGGTTATTCATTTAAGTAGGCTCTATTTAAATGTTTCTGTAAATTTTTTTTCAGGCTACAAAATTCTTGGTCATAGTTGTACTGACAGCTGTGGATCCAGTAATCCATTTCTATATAAGTCAAAGTATTACTCACAACCTTAAAGCTGAAAATTGATAAAATGGTAGAATAGAATTTAAACATGGAAGTTAGTGAAGGAGAGAAAAAAAATGGTTATGTCTGGAATATTTATAAGGTTAAATTAATTTTAAATGTGATTCACACTGTGATGTGAGGAGTGATGGTGGCTTCATAAATTAAATAAATAAATARAACAAAAACAAACCTCTTGGCTACTGATTGGGCTATATGCTAGTCTTGTAGAATTATTCAACTATTTTTGCTGCTGTAAGTATGTCTAGAACTTGCTGCATAGATGGGGCAAATTTGTAGGGACAGTAGCTGTCTGTSAGGTCTAGCAGCCTGTGACTTCCACATCCAAAGAGCGTGGCTGTCAGATGGATCACCCAGTGGTACACATGTCATGAGTGGGACCAACAGGGTGTGCTGACCCTGGCTGGCCTGTTTGCCTGAGAAGCTGAGAGGAGTTTGTACTCCAAAAGAAGGCAGTATTGACACTCCAGTGCAGAGCATTTTATCCACATTCAGTTTGTCACTGGGAAGGAAATGGAAGTGCACTTGGAGTCAGTGTGGTGGGCTCAGGATGGTGTAGTGGCACTCGTGGAATATCTTGAGTTGTGGTCAGCCTTGGCTGATGGCTCTGATCCAGTGAGTTGAGACCCAGGTAACATTCACTGCAGGGGAGCAATATGGAATCTGACAGGAGATTCCTGCCAGGAGCATTTGAGATGTAAAATAGGATTGGAGCAGTTGGGGATATGGAGAGAAAGAAGGCTGAATTCAGGGCAGGTGTAATCCACATTGTCACAGGGCCTGGCTTTCTGTGGACTCATTCAGGTGGTCAGGGCTTTCATGAAATAATAGGGCAGATATCACAAATTCATTTGCATTAACAGATAAGATTTAGCCCTGTGGAAGACAGTGAAAACTACAGAATAACTCTGTGGTGAGCTGCCCCCATAAAGCTGAATTTGCCACACACAGTAATTATGTCAAGTGTCCTGAGCAAGTTATGGACTGACAAGGAATTAATTTTTCTTTTTCCCCAGGAAGTAATATTTTATTCTTTGCCCAGATACAAACTTCCAAAGGTCTTTAAGGAAAAAAGGGAGGATGGCCATCTTATGTCAGATATCCCTTCACTTCAGGTAATGCCACACTTGTGCTTAGCAGGTTGTTCTGCTGCAGCTGTGGGAGCTGTTGTCATGTCCATCACRTCAGAGCTCTAAAGAGTGAATTGAAAGGCAGGCAGGCTTCTGGTCATGAGTTTTAGCTGCTTTTCAGGTGTTGCCACATATGTGTTGTTGCTCTCTRCTGAAGAAGTTGAAAGGATCCTTTCCTTTCAAACATATTTCTGAAAATGTAACTCAGCCCTGAGAAGATGGTATCACGGTCTGCTGTTCTTGCTGTCCCAGTAATTCCAGGTTATRTTTCAGAGTTGTGAAGCAAACATGGGGATTGCATTCACCTTCCATTTTTGCTCTCTGTAATGCAGTTTGAGACTGGGTTTTAAATGCAGCCAGGCCTTCTTATGTCCTGGTTAGGAGGACACTGACAGTATTGCCGAGTACACTGTACAAGCCTGAACCAATCACCTGTTTTTTTCTAAGCTGCATTTCCTCTGGGTTTACAGAAGTTAAATTTATGTGTCTAATCTAAGTATTAACATGCACAAAATATACCTTCTTCATGTACTTTGAATCAAGTTACGTAATATAGCAACATTTTCTATGTCATGCTTTACGGACAACCTCACTTGCATAATTAAGAAGTTGAATCTCCCTTTTTCAACTCCTACTGATTTCAGTAAAATCTGTTAAACCTAAAATCTGCTTAGGAAGAAATAAAAGGATGCATTAATTGTTTGCAATAAATATATTTATTTATTAATTGCATAAATAGTATTTGAGATTCCAGTGTGCTTGTTCTTGTCACAGGTTCCATTAATAACTTTTGTAATGGGCAGGATATGGGAGGAGGAGATAATAGCTCTGAAAAAAAGGAAACAGAAAAAAATCTAAAAAACTCGCAACTCATGTGAAAGGTTTTCAGAAATACAGCTCTTTGAGTACAGGTGCTGATAGCAGCGACATCAAGGTTCTGTCAGAAGACGCTATTGTTTTGGGTTGGAGTGGACAGGAATTAACTATGCAGTGAAGCCGCCATGTGTACAAGCACCATCTGCCGTAGGAGAGTTTTTCCTCATGTAGATATAGCAGGAAATCCTTGATCCTTTTCTCCTGCTACTGATGATTTGCTCACTCATGCACTTCAGTATTTCTGGCTTTCATCCAGCTCCAGGTCAGCTCGCCCTGTGAGAAGGCAGGTGAGGTGCTGGCTGTCACAGCGAGGTCACCTCTTGTCAGTGTCTCCAGCTCTGAGCTCTGCAGCTGCCTGGAGCTGACCTGGCACGCAGGGATCACTCAGTGATGGAGTGTAACCTGTACTCTTGTGTAGGTTATTTTAATTATGTATTAATTCCTGAAAGTGCTTCTGCTGTTGTAAAGAGRACTTCATAGAGCATGTCAGTCTTGCAAAGGCAGTCTTTATATGTAATATRGACATTTTAAAGGTTTTATGGGCTCACAGTGTTGCAGAAGAAAGTTTTCAATTTTTTCTGCTTTTCAGTGGTGAAAACAATGACTTAAGGAAAACAGGACAGAAAAYCTTTAGCTAATGTTAGTGTATATCACTGAAATTTCACATGCAATTTTTAGTGGTATTTAGTTTTAGATAGAGGTCAAGAAGTCCAGTCTTATCTGATACCAAASGACTGCTTTAATACATTTCAGGTACTGATCTTGCCTCATTTTCAAACTGCCTGAAYTTGTCTCGCATCTTTCTGTGGAAAACCATATTCCCCCCAGACTGACTTTTGGGTAATGCTGAGTTGTTTCTCCCTCACTCAGGTTCAGTTTAATGTCGGTGGTTGTCTCTTGTCTGGCCCTTTTTATGCAACAGTGTTCAAATCTCGTACTGTTTCCCATTTTATTTTTGAGGCTATTAACTTGGCAATGTCTTCTGATAATGGCTTAAATGCCCAGTGGAATTCCAGATATATTAGATCTACTTTTCCTTTCTTTTACTCCATGAAAGAAATTAGGTGTTGTGTGAAACCTTAATAAAATCAAGTGCATTTACTTTTTTTTCCCTTTGACCATTTCAATATGAATTATTAGCAAATTTTTAACTTTGGAAGCCAGCCTAGGCTTGAGCTGTTAGTTTTGATTTTTTATCCTCCTTTCTTAAATAGGTATACTTTGTAATGTCTGTTAAGAAATTGCCACCACCAGCTTGATAGAGTAACAAAATGTGTGATTACCTCTGCTTATTTCAGTTTTGGGCTGGACATGATATTGTTCAGCATGGGACATGGAGTATACTGCATTACTCAAATTCTCCTTAGCATTATCCCTGAGCAGAACATCATTCTTGTTGAAAACAGGCTAGATATAATGTTTTTCTATGTACAGGTCACTTCCATTCCAGTCCATCCTCGCAGCAAAGCTATTCTGTACTAAAGTCAAAACTAGCTTGTTGTCCTGTACACTGTTGTGTTGAACTATATTTCTCAACACAAGAAATCATTGAGATACGATTGTTAAAATTTTATCAGTGGGTCTTTTTATGTTTTCTTTGTAAACTTTTTGCTTACTCATTGTATTCTTTAAAATGAAAAAAAAAAAAAATAGCGTTAGGATCTGGATACAGTTTTTAAAAGCTGAAGACTAGGAATACCTCCCAGCCAGAGCTCATTGATCCAGCTTTGAGCAGAGATTTTATTACATGATCGGGAGTGAAAATCTGTCTGCTCTTCACACTGACAGCCTGAAGGCTGACTGGCAAATACTGTTCTTCCTCAAAATGGCCACAAAACTCATTGCTTTCTTAAGCAAACTTATTGTTTTCAGCTATGAACTTTAGCATTTCTGTACTGTGAAAAATTMATTTTGTGAAGTCTAGAACAGATTTTATGTGATTCATATTCAGGGAGAAAAAAAAATACATCAGTTTACTTGCTTTTCATATTAGCTCTGTCTTGCCAGTGAGAGCAGATTTAGCTTTTTGATTGGACTATTTCCAAGATGCGCTGAATAAGTAATATAAAATCTTAATTTTACCATCATCTTTTAAGCCTGGATTAAGACACTCAAAGAGAAAGAAGTTACAGAGTTAGCTATTGATGGCATAACTCAGTTGAGAACCCCTCAAAATTTAATTCACTGTAATTAGAAAAAAGAAAGCTAAAATAAATGCAAAGCTGGTAACATTTATGTATATGTAATATTTCTGAACATGGAACATGATGATTAAGATGGGCATGAAAAGTATTACTTAAAGGCATGAGCTTTAGTGAAAACTAACTGAATTTTGGATCAGGCATGGGAAAGAAAGAATTTTAATTAATTGTTTTGAACAAGTGATGTTGAAGCATCCTAGAGAGGGATTTGCATAGGTAGCCAAGAACTCAATTTTCCTATGGTTCAGTAACCTTTTCACCAAAACAAAGGACTTTCAAAGAATTGTATCTGCCAGTGTAAAGCTCATCTAGTTACTTGAGATCTGAGTTTCATTTCCCTTGTCTACTTTTTTAGCAGAGTCAGCAGAGAAAATTAGTGCTTTTATTTGACTGAATACAGTTTAACATTTTTCTGCATAATTGTGCCAACTTTCCAGAAAGTACTAGACGGTCCCTTGTGCAGGATGAGGATCACTGCCCTGTCTTAACACTTTAAAGTGTTACAACTTTTCTGATCTGAAGTTCTTTTAGGACTACAGTAGGTAGAATTTGGTTTTATCAAACTAGCTATCTCAGCAGTTGGATTCTTCTATTAAAAGGTTCTTAGGTTCTCTGTGCTACCATAATTGACAGACTGATTGGTCTCTGAAAGTTTTACAAGTGATAAAARCCTATAGCCAAGCCTCCTGCATTTTTTTTATTCAATTGTAACATGAGAACCTGTAATGTTTGTGAAGTCACTTCTCTAGTATATCAGGGCCCCATTTGCATTAGAAAAAAATTCAATAAATAAGTAACAAGTGTCTTTACTACTTGTCCAGTTTACCCTCTGCTTGGTCTGCCCGGTTCTTGAAGAGAAAGATGGTCTTTTTGGCAGCTTAATGAACAGTGATACGAAATTCAGGGRTATGCTTTTGTTTTTCATGAGTATTAGTAGGATTGCTCAAAGCAGGCCACAATCTTTAGGGAAAAGTCTGCAATTCAGCTGTARCTGCAGGATCATTTGCATGGTAATAGGTGCAGACAGGGAATTTGGTGCTTGCTTATGTGCAGACAGTGTGCAATAGAGGGGTTGTGGAAAAGCCAAACAGAACAAAGAAGCTGCATAGAGAACTTCCAAAGCTGACTGAGCATTTGTTTTTGGATTTGATCAGAGTTTCAGTCTAAATCTGCC
>NW_026623257.1:186114-227184 GCF_030028575.1 Malurus melanocephalus | reverse complement strand
AAAGAAGCTGCATAGAGAACTTCCAAAGCTGACTGAGCATTTGTTTTTGGATTTGATCAGAGTTTCAGTCTAAATCTGCCCGCTCATACAGCCCTTCATGGTTTACCTGGTTGACAGACCTTTGGAACTGGACCAGAACACAAAGTTCTGTTGCAAAGTTTTAACTCACTATTGAAATGTGTAGATTATATATGAGATGAAAAGATTRAATATTTAACTATCTTGTGAGACCTCATGTTCTGGATGTAGAGAATATTTAAATAAAAAGATGACTTCATCTTTTTGTTRACAAAACAAAATTTCAAAGGATTTATTTAGTTGTCAAGTAACTTTCACAACATTTTATACTGAAATATTACTCTAAGAATAAAGATGATTGAAAATATTGCTTTCAGTATTACTAGTATGCTACCTGAAAGATATTTTCTTCAAAATTCTACAAAGATATCCTTTTTACTCTTTAGGAATACTCTCTTTAATGCCATATATAATTTCTTTAAGTACATTGTATTTCTTACATCTGYCTTTACTAAATGTCTGACCTRTGAACCTGGTTTTACTTGTGTAATRTCKCCTGTGTTGTATTTCTTCTGGTAGCCAATGAATAATGGAAGAAATATTATGTTCATAGGGAACTGATTCTCATTTTCCCCTCTGCACCTTAGTGGTGGAAAAAGCCAGAGTAAAAAGACTGTGCTTACAGCAAAGCTCCAAATCTGTCTAAAGGTTATATTTACTTTTTGTCAGCTTRTATTAATATAATTTTAGTCATTTTCAGTAATAAATGTGTGATTAAAGGTTATCCATATAGCTAAATAGCTGTTATTACCATGTGCCACTTTAGTTACTTGGATAATTTATCAACTCTGTATACAAACAGACAGTTTACAAATAAGAACTTTCACTCCTATAGTTAAAATCATAAATCAATARCAATGTTTCATGGCTTGATCCAGCTGCTTATCACCCACCTAACAGACCCAATTACCTTTACATTCATCTAATATTTTAGGTTAGAAAGCAATTTTTGTTGCCTTTATGTTCATCCACTGAAATGTAAATTTAACACTCATCAGTTCTTACAGGCCTGATTCTTGGTACTGCCTGCTTCTAGAAAACTTGTGTTTCTGTGTAGCCTAGTGTTTCTGGTGATACCAGTTATTATTTCATGCAGTAGTGTGGATACTACTCTGTAGCAATCATCAAGTTGCCAGCATCAATGATAAAGGTTATTTTAAATACAGAACTGGAGGCACCATCCTGGGCTGTGCTCYAGTTCCTTGAAGCTGGAACTAACATCAGCTCTTTATAGTAAACAATCTTCTRAGAGAAGAGCAAGTATAGTTTTGAYTCAACTCAAATTGCATGGGATTGGCTGCTTCTGGGATGTTTTCATACCTTTTTTTGAGTTCCAGCAAAAAATTTCAGTGACCAGATTGAATAYGTTTGTCCTTGTCCGACTTGTGCTTCCTCTATTTCTTTTTCTCCTGTTCTTCAGCCTTGCAAAATTATAAAAGCCAGTTGTGCTCCCTTCTCAGACTTCAATTCTTTCATCTAAATTCACCAAACTCTTGTAGATTAATTTTTTGTCAGGTTGTTTTTTCTTTTTTTTTTTTCCCTCTATTAGAAAAAGAGTTAACTGAACAAATTCTGAGGAGCAGAATACTGGCAGAGCCTCCCACRTGCCTTGCCACATTATGTCCAGGACAGTACTTTGAAGTAAGCCCAGCTTCAAGTGGGGACTGGATTAAATGTTGCCAAGTTCTCCCATTAGAAGGATCAAYAAAATCTCTTCTGCTTCCTGAAGATCCTGCTCCTGTTTCATGGGAGTGTTTCATGTTCATACATCTGGTGGAGAATAGAGAAATGAAAGACAACCTATAAGGTACAGATGACTACCATGTAGTGTCTTCAGTGCCAAATTCAGACAATGTATTGACATTAAAACTATTTAGTTACAGAGAGCTTTCCATCACTGTGGAGGCACAGGGAATTTACTTCTGGCTCCAACRGGCATAAACTGCAGGAAAAGGAAGTAGCTAAGCAAAAAGAAACATCCTAGCTGTCTATTTTCTTCTGTAGCGGGGAGAAGCACTGGAGAGAAAAGGAAAGAATTGTTTACATGTAAAGARGTGAAGTTGAAGAGCCCTGTGAAGAGAGGTTTCTTGGAAGCAGCTGAGTGAAGCTAATGTGAAGAGGCTGTAGGGGAGAAGAACTAGGAAATGCTGTGATGTGTGATTTCACACAGTGACAGGCTTTGTGTGTGCATATTGGGAATTTCCTGCATGGAATACACTTTCTTCAAGGTAGAGGCCGTCTGCCTTCTGTCTGCATTATTTCCCTGAGGAAGTGCTGAATTTAAAATRAATCATCCCCTCAAAACATAGAGAAACTCCCTTTCTGTTAGTTTCCAAGGACAGCACAGGACAGACATTGTAGCTGAAATAGTCATACAGAAGTGTGATCATACTTTACATGACTTACCTAAAACAATGGTTAGCATGAGACTCTTGGCTTGATCTTCATGTTGAGGATAAACTCCTCTGCAGGAGGGATATCCTTTTGCAGTTTATTGGTATTGAGAAGATGAGGACCTGCATGTTACTAATGCTGGGTGCTTTTTTTTTTTTTTTTTTTACCTGTTCTAGGAGTTAGTTATCCTAACAGAAAAAAATATTGCAGTATTTTCATGTACACAAGTTGGTTTCCTTAAAGGAATTTCATTTATACTGCACCATATTTATTTGCAAATTAATCTGACGTCACCAAAGACCAGAACCAAAAGGATACTGAAAAAATGTGTTGTAATTCTTATTTTTGGGTGACTTTCTCCACGCATTCATGGTATGAGTTAGCACCCAAACCACAGTGCTCATACAATGCTTAGGGAACTGTGTGCCTTAGAAAAGAATTGATCCCATACTCAATGAATGTTTCTTACCCAACATCAAAACACAGTTGTTTAAGGTACCTTACAAGAAATTCACTCTCAGTCCTCCGTCTTCAGTTACCTTTTTCTGCTCCACTGGGAAAATACCTTTCCTCAGTGTTACTGTCTGCACACTTTCCCTGAAGGCATTTTCAAAACTTAGTGTGAAGAAAACGTAGCTGTGGTGATGTCTTTTATGCTGGAGTTTTATAACTAAAATAAGGTATTGYTTCCTATACAGGATAGAGGTTTCAATAGGAAAGACAGGGAATAGCCCCATGGTTACATTCAACTTAGTTACTGCTTTGATTTCTCATAAGATATTCCATCTAGTTCCATCACATTGTGCACCAGTGCTTTAATAGCTGAACAACTGGAGTAAGAGGGAGAAGGGAATAAAGAAACTAGACCTCATATTATCTTKTAGGGTATTGTACTCTTTTCTTTAAGGCATGACAACTATTATCATACTTTCTGTGCAATCTTGTCAATAAGGCTTGCTTGAAGAACACAGTTTCATGGCTATTGATAGGCTGTGGTGTGATTTAGGCACATTTTAGCAACAGACTGCTTTTAGCAGATTTAACAGACTGATTTTAGCAACAGACTGCTCCGTTGCCTTAGGCCAGAGATGATTCTACCTCTCCAATATTGATTTCTCTAATTTGCCATTTCTGATTCTATTTTAGATGCTTGTTTGGTTTGGRTCAGATCCAAATACTACCACTGGTACTAAAGGAATATCATAGTATACTTCTATCTGAACTGCTCTGCTGCATAGAAGTGGCCAAATTTGAAATTTAAAAAGGCTGAGCGGCAAGCACATTGCTCTGCAACTTCCTCAGAAGGTGAAGGAGAGAGAGAAGGCTGAGCTCTTCTCCCTGGGATCCAGGGATGGGACACCTGGGAACGGTTCAAAGCTGTCAGGGGAGGTTCAGACTGCACATGAAGGAGCATTTTCTGATCAAACACTGGACCAGCCTCCTAGAGAGGTGGTGGAGGCCCCAAACCTGTAAATGTTTAAGAGGCATTTGGGCAATGCCCTTAAAAAGCTGCTGTAGCCTTCATTCAGCACTGGAGTGGTTGGGTATTTGGACTCAATGGGCATTGTAGGTTCCTTTGCAATCGCAATATTCTAATTCTGTTATCTTCTGAATGTGCTCTTGTGGATGAGTATGAGGTATGTTCAGCTTGGGAAATGAGCTCCTTTCTCAAATAAAAATATATTTGAAGCAAACCAGAAGAACTAACAGTATTAGCAGAAATCCAGCTCAGTGCTAATTCCTGCTTTTTGTGAACCATCATCCTTTTTCTTAATTAATAATGTGAAATTACATAATCAAGTATTTTGGTTTTATTTTAGCTTCTCTAAATAAGAATAAGAGTGGTTGTATTGATTCTGGACTGGCATCTATCCAGCCCGATGTCCTCTCTGGGATGTATAAGGGCATGAATGGACATCGGGGGAAGAGTGAGAACAGGGTAGTCACCACACTTGTTTCCCTAATGTTATTATTGTGTCCAAGTTTAAAGTTAAATAAAAACACAAAGCATGTATTACGCTCCAAATTCTTATCCTTGGTAAAGGAAAKCTTCTAAGTCTTCCACTCTGAAAGAATTCCCTATGTTCATTGTCACACCASTTACGTCTGCAGAGCTGAAGCTAAAGGAAACTGGCTGGTTGCAAGYGAAGTAGCAAGTGTTCTGTCCCTAGGCGACCCAGTTCATTCAAAACTGAATTAAAGTAGTTTTGGGGGTTTGGTCTGTAGGAAATTAATTCAGTAACAAAACACAGTTTACTATAATTGATACTMTTAACTATTTCAGGAGTGATGATCAAGAACAGAGTGTATTATGCTTTGTCCATTAAATCACAGCCTTTGGTGGCTGCTTTGCAAACCCTTAAGCAGTGCACGATGTGGAGTGCAGGACTGCTGGTGCCTTTCCATGCCTCCTCTGTACTGCAATAGTGTTCTTAGTGATGMAGCACCTGAACTTTTAAACTACATTTAAATAAGAAGAAACAGAACAGTTTTATTAAGCACAATCAGCATAAGGGAATTGAGTATAAATAGGACTGGAGCAGTTTAAAACTTGTTTTTAAAGGAAAATCATGTGTGCAAGTATTAATTGCAGAGGAAGGCATTGATTTTTGTGACCTATTTGGAAATTTGGCTTCAGATATTTCCCTGCATCACTGGAAAGAAGTACAAAACTTTCATAGCAGAGCCACAAAGTTTTGCTATTGATTTTATAAAACCTAGGGAATAACAATAATTTTTCTGGGAAAAAAATTACTTCTCTTTCCCCTCAGGAATTTGAAGTGAGGCTGTTGTAAGAAAGGTGGGAATTAACCACCTGAATGGTTTTCTGGCATCTACAGCTAAGAACTTTATCATAATTTTAAAAGTTTGTTTGAAATTTCTAAAGTACAAAAGAGCAGCCATCAGCAAAATAAGTGTGGGTTTGTGGGGGTATTGTTTATTTATTTTGGTTTGTTGAATATTTTTTTACATTTTCCAGGATCATTGTGGGGGATTGGATGAGGTTTGTTGGCACATCAAAAAAAGGACTTCTTGATAGGGTAGCCAAGTTGATAGCACAGCTGACTAATAGAGTGCTGGTAAATGTTTGAGAGAGCCTACAGTGTCACATTTATAGAAGGGAAGGAGTGACTACCAATGTCAGAGATTTTGATGTAATTTTAAATTGGYCGCAAAACCCAAAAGTTGCTCTTGAAGATTCTTTATTGTTTTCTATGGTAATTTAGTGAAGGGTTGGTACTTTTTCAAAGGATTATTTAATGTAAAATTTATTCTTAGGTTGTTTCATTTTTTCTCTGCCAGATAGTTGATACTAAAAGTTGTTTACTATTTTGCAGATAGCCTGTAATGTACTGCTGATTTAAAATCTGGTTCTCCTTTGCTTTAGATAGAATATTAGTTTTTCAGTCTCCTTGCTTTTTGCAAAATGTTTCTGGATCTTTTTTCTTCCAYCTTCCACAACCAGAAAAGCAATTTAAAAATGAGTGAGACAGTATCTGCCTGTAATYATATACAGCAATGTGTGTGTAGCTCCATTGTAGAAATAATTGAAAAGATCATGTGCTGATACAAGTTCATGTAAAATCCTTTCATAGTTTTCCTTCAGTAGTGTTATATATAATTTCATGAATTGTTTTAGATATAATTTCATGAATTGTTTTCGAAAGCAATAAAAATATTTTGGTGTAGCAGATAGCTATAGCACTTCCTCAAAAAATGAGTGACAACTGTAAACTGAATGACTTCACACAAAGGAGAGGCACACAAACATTTCTTGGATAATTAAGGAAATACAAAAGTGTGAATTTGCCCTGGCAGCCTGTGTGCAGGCTCAGCGATGAACCAAAGAGTGTGCCAGAAACAGTGAATGAAAGAAAACCTACCTCCCTTCCCAGCAAGAAGTGAGTTTCTTTGGTGTTCTGGGGGGCTGTAAGGCGATGAATAAACAAATGTTATGGCCTGCTGTGCACGTGCACTGATGTATTTTGGTGTATGGGATAAAAACAATGAATTTTTGCAGGCTGCATAATAAATATTATTACTGGAGAAGTGTGTCCAGTGCAGTGGAGCTTCTTCTGGCACTGAAGGGCTCTGAASCCATCAAGGCATTCCTCCTGTGGGCCAGGTCTCGCATCAGGCCATGTAATGTCTGAAACTAAAGCCAAGTGATACTGCAAGAACTGCTGTGTCCAGGCAGTGTCTTAAATATGTTTTTTGGGCTGGAGGTCTGATGTAACTTACCTTTGCATACCATTGTGCCCACTACCAGTGCCACAGACACGCATYCAYCTTCTAGGAGTTCAGCTGAGTCCARGGTKCCCTTGCTGSTCCCCAGCACCTGCTTTGGAAGTGAGTCCTTGGGTGTTTGTACAGGGCCTGTGGCAACACAGTCTGAACATGTCTCCAGCAGCTTTTCTTCTGCCAAAGTACTGAACAGCATTCCCCACCTCTGGGTTACCTCCCATGAGGACTTTGGTTACTTTTATAGAAATATGGCTGGTGAATGTTGTCCAGGAAAGCATTATTTTGGTGTCATTTGGAGCATTTACTTTTGTACCACCAAAACTGCTTTTGACTCCTGTGAATTGTTGGGAGATGTTTGATGGTGTTCTGTAACTCACCTTGTTATGCAGGTGCTGGCTGTCTCCACACAGTCCATCTTACTGTGGTGGATTCATATCAAGTCAGTCATGAAGGGGCACTTCTTGTTTAACTTTACTGGAGGGAGAGGAAAAAATAAAGGCTCCCTAAAGCCTGGTTTGTTGCTTGTTTATAGATATACTATTGGTCAGGCTGGGATTTTTCTGTTTGTGCCTATAAAGGGAAAAACTTGATGGAATGAGCTGCTGGTAATAGCCAGACATCTTCAGCTGTCTGTAGAAAATCTTCATTTTTGTGGTGCTTTGTGCTTCTGCTGTTTCCTCGCTGTGCAGAGGCAGGTAGAGCTGCCCAGTGATGCTTCCCAAAATGAGAGCTCCCTGCAGCGTGCTGTGCTCATTTGCCTTTCACCCTCCCCCTGCAAGGTCACACACAGAGGGTTCTCGCTCCTTGGGTGCTTTGATGGCACGCCTGTGGAAGTGGGAACGTGTGAGTTCATCTGGAATCAACATGACCTCTCTGTGGATATTTACTTTGCTCTGTCTTGCCCAGGAATGTAAAACAACTTTTACTGGAATATTTCCTTTGCCTAGGTGGTTATTAAAGGTAAAGCTTTAGGCACAGTGTAGTACATCCTTACAGAAGATAGGTTCATTAACTTACACGTTAATATTAAGAACTAAACATATAACAATATTCTTCTTTTGTTTGTCAAGTATTTTGTTCATTTGTTTGGTTTTTAGCATTATCTTTTCATTCTTAAGTTATTCATCTTCCTTAGGATTTTCCTTTAATCCAATGTATTTTCCAAAGACAGTATAAGTGTAGAGGAATCAAGTTTTGCGTAGTTGAATGGTGGTGGGGGATTCTTCGTGTTGCTCAAGTAGAATTAAGTAGAACACTCCTACTTATACCTAGAACACTTGAGTTAGCTACAGGATGCAATGGCTACCAAAAGTAAGAAAAATAACCACGATTTATTTATTCTTTTTTGAGTTTGGATTGAGGGAGGTATTAATTCTACCTGCTGGAGTTCTCAGCTCATTCATATTTTATGCTACTATTATCTAATGCTATACTGATGTAGTTCTGGTTAAAATCTCTTCCTCAAACTCTTGAGGTGGGCTCAGGTTACTACAGTTCAGAATAACTTGATAAAGAATTTTATTGCTCATCTTCCTCAGTCAAAGGTCCTAGCATTTGCAAACTTACATAATAAAGCCTAGAAAGATGCAGAAAAAATGGTTGCTAATGCATTTTTCTTTAGAAAAAAATGTGAAGCAAAAATACGTTTTGCTGAACATGCTGGAAAATTTTTTAGGGACAATACTTCTCTTAACCATTATTTTTTGTCTTTTTATGTATTTGATGTAACTAAACTGTCAGTTGTACTGATCTATTGTGAAGCTGGGAAACACCTAAAAGAAAAGGACAAAAGACTGTGCCCTTTTATTCACTCAGGCAGATTTGGCACAGTCATGTGACAGCCTAAAGGCTCCCTGCACAAACACGTCAGGTTGCTTCAGTCAGGAATGTTTTTCAGGCCAAAAGGAAAAATAAAGTGTATCTAAATTAAAACTATGGCAAATTCTAATAAAGTTTYCTAGGGAAACCCTTTTGAAAGTTTGGATTCAAAGCTCTGGCATTGGTTTGTAACCAAGAAATGGCAGCTTCAATATCTAGCTATACGGGATTGTTAAAAAGTTAAAGAACATGAATTCAACTAAGGAAAACAGCMCTCTTTTCATACCAGWATATATTGATATCYCTGTAGGGGCAAATACARTTTTAATAGAGAATCATAGAATYTTTTAGGTTGGAAAAGACTTTTATTGACCATYGAGTCCAACCTTCACCCAGCACTGCCAAGTTCACCACTAAACCATGTCCCAGGTGTCACATCTACACATCTTTTAAATACTCCAGGGATGGTGAGTCCACYCCTGCCCTGSGSGCCCTGGTTCAAATTCYGCTTRTTGAATAAGAAGKGAGTATTAGGATAAAAATTCTGATGGTGGCTCTGCTGTCTGGACTCTGAGAGCTACATTATTTATTGAAAGACCATTAAAGCAGTGGTGAGGAGAAGCATGACTAAAAYTGGAAAAGCCAAAATGTAGTTGGAATTTGTTGGCATCCTAAGATTAATTTGAATACAGTGCAGTGCTTCTGTGGAAGTCAGACAAGTGATACTGGGGATTTCTACAAATCAACCACAAGTGATTAATTGAACATAATGAATTTTGTTACATTTTGTACAAGTTTGCTACTTAAAAAGGGCTGAGTTAGAATTCCTGGAAATGATAATTCACTCTTTATGCAGAAATTTGATTTTCTTTTCTAACTTATTTGGATGAGGTGGCGTAGGCTTTTACATCATCGTACTCTTGCCAGCAACATCTATTAATTCTTTGTGCCAGCAAGAATGCCAGCTGAGATATTACTTTTTTTTTTTGGCAGATGAGGTAATATCTATCACATAGAAATCTGGATATTGAAAGAGGGACTCTAGAGTGGAAAGTAATATATTACTTATTATGGATTGTACTAATTACWGAAGGGWAGATTGCTCTCAAGTCCCAGTGTGYCAGATGAAGCTGCAATTATTTAGTAAATCTGAAAATCAGACAAAAGGATTTTAAAATGGGAAAAAGTGTAATTTCAAAAAGAACCATTGTCCCTAGTCACCACTAGGGCTCCCTTTCAAAAGGTAATTTAAATTAAAGTATTTTCTTCCAGTTCAGCACTTTGCAGTTATTKTTTGTCTGAGGACTTTGGCACTGTTTATCTTCGATATTGTTAATTTCAGTGAACTTGAATGCAAGCATTTTAGTTCACTATCTCATCAAAGGACTGGCTTCTTAATCTATAAGACCTCACTACAGTGAATCAATATAAATCACAGACTGTAGATATGATGAAGATGTATTGGTTTGAACTTGTCAGATTAACATTTATGATGCCAGGTAGAAATTAAAAGTCCTTTTAGAGCTATTTTTATGTAAATTAGCTTCTTTTTTTTTTTTTTTTTTTTTTTTTTTTTTTTTTTTTTTTTTTTTTAGCACTATCAAATCTGGTAAATAATTGACACAAGTCTTTACTGTAAAAATAGAACTCCAAAAGAAGCAGTAATTTCATTTACATTATTACTGCTCAGAAAAGAGATAGTAGGAGGTATATTGRCGTATTGATAAGTGATCAACATCTATAGGGAAAAGGGAAAACAATTAGAGATTTGCATCCATTTGCTCATCCAAAAAAGCATTTATTCTCAAAATCTGAAAGAAATAAATGTAATCATTTGAAAAGTTAAAATAATTTCAGTCTTTGTTTTTTAACTGATGGATGCAACAGATAACATTGTTCTCCYCTTATCTTATAAAAATGTACAGAAAAATCTTTTAATCATGAGTGTGATAATCAGTTCATTGTTATCAAAAGAATGGTTAGTACCGAGTAGCTTCAATCCTTTTTGTATTCTTGTCATGTGGGAAAGACCTATATTGAAGCATAAACAGAACATGCCTTGGAGGAAAGTGCAGTCATTGCCTAAATGAATATACAATTCATTTTATCATTCATTTGAATATATTGTTCATTTTATTGAAAAAAAAACCCTACCTAACCCATCCTCCAGTGTGCATACTCATTATTTTAAAATTAAGACCTTCTGTTGCTTAAGTGCTTGTACATAGAAGCACAAACAGTCTAAATTTATTCTTTTGTGTAGGCCAATTGAATTAACTTAGCTGCACATTTGAATAATATAAAAATGCACAAAATGATCTGTAGAACCAGGAATCACAATTTCTTTTAGAAATCACATGTAACTCTTCATTTGAAAAAGCAATTTATAATTTTCTCTATAAAAATGGAGAATCAGGCAAATGGAAGGATCTAGAAAAGTTGAAGAATGCCAATGTTCTTGCTTTGAAATAGTGTTTGTATATCAAGACCATGAGGGCAATTWCTACATGTGTGATTCAAATTACTTGATAAAGAAATAAAGATTCTTCCCTCCAGCTGAGTGAATGCTGGACAAGTCATTAATTAGAAAATACATAAAATTGCGTATTCTAGCTTTGTTATTTATTCTTAAGTCTGTTCTTCTAGTTAATCAGTTCCTTCAGAACAGACTTATATCTGAATATTCATGATGCACTACTGAACAATTTAATTTAAAATGATCACTTTTTTCTTTCTCTTTCCAGTTCAACAGAAGAGCAGTTTCACTGGCAAACACAAGGTAATGTACTTGTCTACATRTATGTATTATATTCTCTCACAGAATGATCATTTTTACCTAAAGAAGATGGGGGGGAAAMCACATTTATGTATGTGGAAGTTTTTGTTGGGTTTTTTGTTGTTTTTTTTCTCRTTGCTAATGTGTGAAAATTCTACTTAAAAAAGTAGAATTTAACAATTAAAATTGTTACGGTTCACAAAAAGAACACTGAAACTAACATAGAGTTTTGAGAGAGGGCATTGTTAAATGTGTCTGGCTTTTTTTAAGACTAGAAGTAAATATTCTCATTTTGCTTTTATTAATCCAAGGGCTCACTTTCAGAGGATGGCACATTTTTCAGTATGGCCATTCTCCTGAGAATGTGTRGCCTCCATTCCTTCATCGGCTGTGAGTGCTTAGTCACCAGTTTTATATATATATAAACTTATATATAATTATATAACTAGTTTTAGCTTTTGWCTTGTAAGTGGTTTTACCTTTTGCCCTTCTTTTACATTTTTATGTTGTTAATTGTATTACAGATGGTCAGAAGGATATAGAAGATGAACTCACCACTGGTTTGGAGCTGGTGGACTCCTGTATTAGATCACTGCAGGAATCAGGGATACTTGATCCACAGGACTATTCAGCCAGTGAAAGTAAGTTGCTAGAAATATATTTTCTAGAACCCAAAATTTTATGCTTTAAAACTGAATGCGTACCTTTTAGTCTTCTTGATTATTTTCTGATGTTGACAGAATGGAATGTAGTTGTGAGCAGGCAAATTGCTAGTTATTTTTTGGGCTTGTAATAATGGAGAGTATCTCACAGCTAGTTTTTTAGAGGAGAAACAACACATGGAATATATTTTAAGGAAAATATTTTCTAATTGCTATGTTGCTGTGCTATGCTATACTATAAGATCATGTCATGAAACTGTAGCATCACCACCATAAAAACATTCAAGTGATTTTTCACCATCCAGAGGTGATGAAATGTGTTGGTTGGCTGTGAGGAAGTCTGATATCTGATTGTAACCACTTGGCCAGGGAGCTGGTAACTCCCTACAACTAAAATTTGGGTACACAGAAATGGGTGAACTTTATAAACATGATACACAGAACAGCTGTAGCAAAAAAGGTGAATTCTTTTCTCAAAGGTTGTCTCACTGGTCACCTRCCAGCCATTCTGTTGGCAGAGCTGTGCAGTGAGTGCATGGATTCTTGGCTAGAGCCAGCCACTGGGGAAGTGGATCAAGGCTAGACAATGGTAAAAGTGACCAAGGGACACACCACTCAGTGTGTTGGTAAAGCCGATGTCTATGAACAGTTGTGCTCATGAGTCACACTGAGACAGTTTTGCAGCATATTAACAGGTCTGGTATCAGATGTAGTACTAGAAGTGAAAAAGCAGGTTAATTCCCTAGTTTCCCTTCCTTTTCGTCAAGTTCCTATCTCATATTCTGTCCCCATCTGCCACAATTACACACCCACTTTCACATCCCTCCCACTGCAACTCCTGTCACTGGCTTTGCTTTTTGTTTGTTTTCTTCTACATCTCCTTCCCTCTTGCTCAGCTGATCCCTGCTGCCCAGTACATTCTGACTGAGTCACATCTTTTGGGGTGACTGCCCAAATTCAGCTTACTTGAAATCAAAGGGGATAATCTCCTCTTCATCTGGGAAGGCTGACGAAGTTGTGACAGCCACCCTCTGCAAAGGATCTTTATCAATGACAAGTCATCACCTGCAATGTGGTCATCGGGTGACCAAAGGGAGACATTGCACACTGGATACAGAATTTTAATTTGTCAGAACATTTTTCACTATTTTAAAACAAGGTTTGCTGTAAAATTCAAGCTGACAATCCTGGGACAATAGAATTTTTTTCATTTTTCATGTGCACAAGATTTCGGGGCCAACAATGTCACTAACTCTTTTGATGTGGTGTTGCTTAGTCTTAAAACTGTCTATTTCATTGGCACCTGTTAAGATGTTGCTTTATCTGAACAAATTGGAAAACATGGTGAAACAATGTAAGCCCTGTTTTTTTCTTCATTTGAGGGTGAGGAGAAACAAAACAGACTAGCATGGCGAGGATTGCCCTCAAAATGCTATTCTGTGATAGCAAAATGAAACTGGTTAGATGGCAGTAGAGGAGATTGGGAGCAGAGTGGGGCCAACTGGTATGGAAGATGGCAGAAACTTGTTKAAGAGATGGAAACTAAGAAAAAAATGGTAGAGAAAGATGAAGATAGTACATGGAATGATGTCTGGGTATGTGAAGAAAACTAATATTAAAGAAATTTCTGGGGAGTATCACAAGAAGCTAAAACACATAGGAATGCAGATAGACGGAAGAATAAAGAACACAGGCAAATGGAAAACAGCGATGGAGAAGAGGAGCAATAGAGAGAGATTTGTAGAGGATCTTCAGGGGAGGAAGTGAGGTTTGTGAAGCAGGAGGTCCATACAGAACATTGAAAGCTGAGTTTGCTTGGCTGGATGATTTGTTCATGGGATCAGGAGTTAAGTGCAAAGAGAGGGAGCAACAGGGAGAATGATAGCCAAGAAAAGGAAAAGTGATATAATTATGGACAGGACAGTAGCTGTCCCTAAGAAACATAGGCTCACAAGGGAGCAGGCTTCCCCGCAGAGCTGCAAGCTTGATCTTCTTCATTGTCAGGAAATATTTGTGAAGCCTTTTGTCACATTGCCCTTATTTCTCTGCTCCAGGCTCAGCTTGTAATAAAACTAGACTGCTATTTGCCATTTATGGTTTTAATTAAGAATCAGATCTATATGCCAAAGCTAACAGTTGCAGATCTGCTAATCACTCATAAATACAATTAGGATGTCATACAGTGGATTTTCTTTCTGGTTTGGGGGTCTTTTTTAATTTAGAATAAAATGTTACAAACTCATCAGACAGTTAAAATGTTGCTACACCTTCGAAGTCAAAATTACAAAAGTCAAGCCTGTGTGCATGACATAATTTGATTTTCTTATGACTTCATTATAAAACAATTATTATCATGTGCTCTTTTGCACATTTTCTATCCATACCTCATTTGCTCCAAAGCTGAGGCTCAAACTGCACAGCATACTAGAGGAGAGAGTGCTTCTGACTTCTGTAAGCAATGAGTGGAACACAAATACCCAAGGAAAACAAGTCTCATCATATTTATTTAAAATTTTATTATGTACTTCCTTCTGTCTTAAAAGTTTTCCTGTTGTAGTTGTGACATCATTCAAATTATCTTCTACTGATACTTAGTTTTACGTGTTCCCAGTTAAGTGTGCTGAGAACAAACAATTGTAACTGAACACTGGGAGCAGAGTCTCAAATATTTGAAGCATGATACAAAAGGAGGTTTAAAGCTCATTCTGAAATTTCTCAAACACAACATTTGTATTTCTTAGACAYTTTCAATCTCAAAATAGGAAATCAGATCTATATGTATGTCTCACTTTACAGGTATTCTCAAAATCATTATTTGTGATGTATCTGAAGAAAACATTGAATGCTGTAGAATAATCCACCAGGGTGCTTTTTTTTTTTTTTTTTTTTTTTTTTTTTTTTCTTTTAATTGAACGTTTTTCAGTGGAGGTCTGAGGTGATTCAGTTAACACTGACCCATGTTGCACTGTGTGCTCTGCCCATAGGGCAAGGCAGGAGGCGAAGAGCGTGACTCAGAAAAGGAAACTTAGTCTGGCATTTCCTAACTTTTGAGCTCCTAATTTGACAATCTTAGTTACATTTACTTCTCTGCAGTTTGACTGCAAAGCTATGTTTTAGGTAGCAAGATTGAGTCTGAGGAGAGTGTTTCCCACCTGCCATGCAGTTGAAGCAGATTCTTTAAATCATCATATGAAAGCCTGCCTAGTGATGTGACCACAGCTGTCTTTTCTGAACAGTGTGCATGAAGTCTAATGACTTAATCTACCAGTAGCCATTCCTTTGTAGAGGATTAGTGTGCCTCTTCTCAGAATCTTTGCAATTTGGTTTCATGCACTCTGATTTTCTCAGACTTAGTTTTAAAAAATCGGCACGTAGCAGTCAGCTGTTATAATACTCTAAATCCCAAACATCACTTCACATGTGCTGTTCCTTTAGTAGCAAATAAAAGCCATGAAAAAAAGGCTAATGGGACGAGTCACATGAAAGGGGCTTACACAGGAGGGGTTCTGTATTGCTAATAGAGATGCCCGCTAATTATCTTCACTGAGTATGAATCAGCAAACGCAAAAAACCTGAAGTATATAAAACTCCTGTTAATTTGGTGAAATGAAAGCAGAGTGATCACTGGTTTTAAAGTAATTATTGTCAGGCAGATTCATAACTGCTGCAAGCTCTCCTACAAGCTTCCTGTGGTTGAGCTGACCCTGGGACAAGGTTATATGCAACCAAGGGGAGCTCCTGCTCTGTTGCCAACCTCTTTCTTCTGTCCCAACTCTGTGGAAGTTGCCTCACCCAAACCGTGTGTTTCCAGTTAAAAGCAATAAACAAAAAGTCAGTAGATTTCCAGAATTATGCAAGAAACTGCATCTGACTGGAGACCTGGACCTGCATCTCCACAGTTCAGTTCCCTGTACTGCAGTGATTTCTTGTTGTCTCTGTGTAGCTCCAGATCTGTCAAGGCTGTATCACTCCAGTCTACATCAAACATGTCACAGTTCTGTGGCATCAGAGGGGCGTTCAGGCTGTCCTGAGTACTCGTGGGGGTCATCAGCAGAACAACAGCTCCACACATCCCGCAGTCCCTGAGGGTGGGCACACAGAGGCTGCTGCTGGTGTCAGTAGCCTTTAGCTGCAGTGGGTCCTTGGGACCAGCCTGGATCCTCAGGGTCACCCTGCAGGCACTCAATCCGTCCTCCTCCCTGCTCTACCTTGCTGTAACACCCAGCTTGCCTGACTGCTCCTCTCTGAAAATATTTCTTCCTTCCACCATTACCTTTTTCTAATGGGAACTCAAAAACATTGCTTTTGCACAAATGAAGATAAGTAACTGTCACCTTAAATAGGGTCAAGGGAAGGACCAGATGTGTGAGAGCTGGTGTAATCACATATGAGACACTGGAGATGAGCCACAGAAGAGGGATGGGAATGCACAGTAAGTGTAGAACCTGAAATCACTGGGTGAGAAAACATGCAGGGGAACAAAATTCAGTTCAGCACAGAGATAGCATTAGGGATGTTTCAGGAGACGCAGCAGTACTGAACTGTGAATGTAGCTCAGGGAAGATATTTTCATAGTAATGAAAATAGTGAGGAAGRGCATGTGAAAATAAGATTTTGTGAGGGCTGAGTATGCACTGTGGAGATCAAAATTAATATTTCAGACTAGAAATACTGGAAAAATGTGGGATGAAACAAGCAAGACATTTTTCGTCCCCTTTCCATCACAGCACCACTGTCAAATCCTCACAACTTCTTCAGATCCATTATTTTTACTATCTGGTCAGTGCACCTCCTTTTTTGGTTTTGGTTTTTCCTTTTTTTTTCACATTATATGTGAGAACAATTGAAGAGGTGGAAAGTTGCATGGGAAAAAGGATAGTAAATATACAGATACACAGCTGAGTGAAGATTTGTTGCTGAGGACATTTGTTATTAAAGTTTGATAAGGTTGCAGTCTGGCCAGCAGAAAAATGGGCAAGTTCCTGATGAACTGCCTGAGGCCCCCAGATGTCCCTCCTCTGTGACACAGAGAAGCTGGAGTCCTCTAAAGAGTTGTCAAGACCAAAATACCTTTTCTTGATGGTGTTTGTAAATTTGCAGTTTACAGACAGGTAGTGTAAGATAAAAGTGGAACAAGAGGAAAAATCGGTTCTGTTTTTCTTTCCCTTATATTTATTTCWCTGTTCCCCTACCCCTGTGGATCATTAGAGTGCCATGTTAGAGGMCTAAAGTGACACTATCATCAAAAGAATTCCTGAGGTAATTAGCTGAAACTCACTGAATCCTTACAGAATATTCTGCATCCTGRCACTCTGCACTGACTCCTTGCAGCCTACAGCAGTGGAGACAGGCAGTGTTTTTTCCCTCTGTCATGGCATTACCAGAAGGAAGGTTAGAAGATTTCTAAGATTATTGAGCAAATCCATTTCTTCCTAACTTGAACTASAGGCTCAAAGGTCTGCTAATCCAGAAGTCTCTAATTTTAATTTAAGGTATCTATTCTTACATCTTCCACGCTTTTTCTTTTGCTTCAGCCTCCACAAAATGAGCATAAAACTGATCTTAAAAGGATTACAGGGCAGATTTATGGAGCTTTCGGTGTTTATGCTTCTAAGTGAAACAGAATAATTTCATTATTTTTCACTTCCTTAATGACTTTACGTGGCAATCTTCCTTCTTTGCGCTCTAAATCGATCACACAGACTGTAGGAGCAGAGCTCTTGTTGACATCAGGAAACCTCCTGGATAATTTCTCCCGATTGCCTTGATATATTTTAAGTTTAATTTTTTTTTTTTTTAAACAAGTGTTTTTTATTAGGATTTCAGTTTTTCCCACACAACATTTCCAGCACTCCATATAATTTTTTTTTCACCACATTCTCTGGATATATATTTTTATTTTTCTGTGACCCTTGTGTCCTGGTGCTCAGGATTAATTGCAGAATCCAGCACACTGATAAGGGAACAAATACAATGTTTAATAAGTTTTTAATAATTTAATAATGCCATCTTCTTGGCTAAGGCCATTTCATAATGCACTTCACAGAGGCTACATATTGGCAGAAATGTAGGCAGTTAAGGATGTCCAAGCTCTTCTGGGGAAGAAAAAGCATGGCTTACCACTCTGGTCTCAATCCCACAGTATATTAACTCTTTTAGTCATGTTACACTATTCGCCCCAAATGCATCACAATTAGGTAGCAGTACCATATATCTGCTGGTTTTTTTTTTCCCTCCGAAAAATGCATTATGTTACAAGAAAAGGTTATTTTTACCCCATGAAATTATATACAGATGTTGTATTAGATGTGGTTTTCACTTAGAACCCCTGTATTTATGCGSCTGAAAAGGTAGACTAAGCACTTACTTTATTCTCTTAATTCAGTTTTGTTACAGCRATTTTCTCTAATAAGAGAGATCCTCCTTACCCAGTGGGAAAACAGATGTCCCAGTTTGAAAAAGCACTCCTTGTTCAACCTGTGTGATTTTCAGCTTTTATYAGCTGCTTTTATCGTAGATACTGAAAATAGATTGAAACAAAAATGCACTGTTTACACAATGAATGTGTAAAAAGATGTGTGTTTATGTGTTTTCCATCCCATAGCTCTTGCTTTGTGAAATTGCCACCTGTCAGATGGCTGACATGCTCAATGAGATGAAATTTGGCACCAATGGACCTCACTATTTGTTGATAGATGAAGTTATTTCCAYGTCATTATCTGCTCTGAGAGCCAGGGCGATCCAGCTGAGTCATTCTTTGTGCACACAAAGGAGGTGTTATTGTGGGATCTCCTTGTAAACATACACATTAATAAAATCATGTGCTCTCTGAGTATGTTTCCAAGCTGAAAACCCCTAGGAAGTGTTTGTGTCCCTCTTCCATTTCAGGATCTAAATCTTTAGGGTAGGAGTGGCATAAGTGCCTAGCACAAGGTGCACTGTCTTTCTGTGTGCTGCATTAACTGCACAAACCTGGCAGTGTCTGACTCAACAGTTCATAGCTCCAGATAAATCTCAGAGTATGAAGTGTGAGGAAATTTTGATTTATTGCAGAAACTTCTATCAGTATTGTAATATATATATAGGATAAATTTTTATGGTTGGACATTTTGGATGCCTTACTTTACCCCATTAATCTCTTCTGCAACAAGACTTTGGCCAATCTTTGCTTCAAAACTTTGGGGTTTCAATGTCATCTTTGCTGAATTTGTAATGGAGTGAATCTCTGAAAGGGGGACACCGCTTTTCAAAGGGTGGTTTCAAAGTTGTTCATTGTATATTCTCACAGAGAAAGTTGTAAAGTGATCATCTCGACTGTGAGTCAAATTCAGTCTTTGAAGTCTGTTAAATATGTAGGTTTCTGAGAAATGGGGATAAGGTGTTGTTTCCTTTACCCACCTCAGTTTCTAGCTCTAATCACCCTAACTGTGAGCGTGAAATAACAATGTCATTTAACATCATAATAGCCACTGCCTGATCACAACCACTGAAACCTGCTTCCAGGGACAATCCTCAGCAGGTGATGAATGTCTTTACAAAATAGCTGACCATGAAGAGTTTCTGTAGATTCATCGCTAAACCCCAGTAAGACATTAGGATTTGATGAAATGAAGCCAGCTCTAATGCTGCTAAGAGCCAGCTCTTACATCTCAGCATCAGTGTTTACAGCCAGTGCTGCCTCAGGAAATGCTCCATCAGCACTAAGCATCCGAAGCTTGGACTTTATTGTTTTCATCCTCTGTCACAGTCAGAGTTCAAAGGCATTAAGAATATCACCAGAAGAGATGTAGCTCAAACACCATCATTCAGTTCTCCATCATCTCTGCCCTTCTGTGTATCAGGATGGTGAAACAGGCGCATCTTTGTTGCTGACTTGTCACATCCTGGTCAATTGTCAGCGGTGACTTTAAGAGCATAAGTGAAGTTTTCCATTTTGACCTCTTTCCTTGTGCAGGCAGGAGGACACCAAACTTAGGAGCAGAGTCACAGTATGGGCTTCCACCACCAGCGTTCCTGACAGACTTTGGCATTTACTTCAGGATGGACTCAGGTCCAGCTGATCCTGTTACTCTTTGGTTTGCTGCCTGTGTTCAAGTTCACATGTGGTTGTTGCAAGCAGGACGCCTGGTGAAGGCTGACAGATCCATCAGTTTTTGGGGAAGCAGATTATGCTTCCTGGTTTCTTCTTCAGGGGTGGCACAGAAGTTGCTGTGGGTGCCCACCTGTGCAGGGCTTCAGTTGTCTCAGTTCTTCTGAGCCCTCCTGTAGGTTGGTAGGTGCCTGGGTGAGTTTGTAGGCTTTCAAGGGAGAGGCACTGGAAGCCACTGGCAGAAGTGCTGTTCAAAACTATGGCCCAGTACATGCCCTTACTGACCTTCTGCAGGCTGTCTCTTGCAATTTCTCCTCCTCAGGAAAGAATCTCCAGCTGGAGACGTTCACACCATCTTAATATCTAGCCTTCTCCCTTCCTGTGCTCTCTTGCCTTCTCTTATTGCCCCATCTTTCCCTAAACCACCCTTTTCTGTCTTACTGTATCGTTGTCTTTTGCTTCCTTTCTTGCTTCAATTACCATCTTTTATCTTCTTCCTTTATCTTTTACATTTTCACAAGTCGTGCAATAAAGCCTGAGTGTCTTGTCCCCAAAACCAATGATCATTCATTCTCAGAGACAAAAAAAATCCACCAAAAACCTCACAGACATTTTCTGTGTATAAGTGACCTTGCTATCCTGACTTTTCACGTGCTTTCACCTTAACTAGAAGCAAACCCAGATTGTGCATTGTTGTGTTATATTGGGAGTCCAGCAATAACACTGTGAGAACTTTGCAACTAAGGAATTTCTAATTTCCCTCAGTTTCTGCACAGCAGCCTACAGGCTGAATTTTTGTTTCATTGTGCTGTGACCTGTAACATGGATTTTTTTTAAGTATACTTATATCTGCAAGATGAGAGATGTTTTTATATATAAATTCCATACTGATATCACAATATTATTTCATATATCTGAGCTTACTTGTCCGGTGATGAATCTGATTTTGGTACCTGGTATCATTTAATGCTGTGCAACTGACTTAAAATCCATGCCCAAAGAACACAAACCCCTCACAATCTAGCTTTAGTGCTGTAGTACAAAATAGTAAAAAAAAAAAAGAAAAAAAAAGAAAAAAGGAGCAGTAACAGCAGGTAAAACATATATTGTGGGGGAAATGGGAAGTTGAGAGTCAGGACCAGGAAAGCAGGAACAATTAGTCGCAGCATCAAAGATGGATAGGAGGTGGTGATGAGCTTGTAATGCTCAGTCTGTGTCAAACACAAATCCTGTGCAGGCAACCAGGTGTTCCTTCATCCACTGCAGGAAGCAGTTACTGAAGCTCGTTAGGAAATGACAGTGACTTATAGCAGCATCTGCAGGAGCAGAACAAAGAAAGGCTTTTGGCATCCGAACCCGCAGCGCAAAAGAACATCAGTAAATATTGTGCCTGTAGTTCGGGCCAGGAAACAAATGCGCCCACATCCCCACGACAGACTGATAAAGCACTCGCCCTGCTCCTGCCTTGGTGGCAATGCCAGTGCCTGCACACTTGGCGCAGTCAGCAGTGCCAAGAGCCACATCATTCTGGGATCTGCCGGTGCCAGCTCGCGCACATAAGCAGTGTGGAGATGCAGCCTTGGAAAAAGAGGTTGTTGGCTTGTTAGCCGGGGTAAAATGATGTATATGGAAGAAAAAAAAATTGGCAGGTCTGGATTTGGGTTTGATTTCTTTTGTGGTACATGCAGTTGACATAGCTCTCAATCAAGTAGGATTTTTGTGACTTCTGTGGTAACGTAGATTAGGGAGCTGCCTTCATTTTTTCCATTCTGGCCTTATAAACCGAGAAATATGTTTTCTGAGGACAGTGTGAGAGCAGAGAGTGGTGCAAATTTGTGTACACAGAGAGAGTAAGCAGAAGGGTGTACTTTCTGGTTTATGGCAGAGGACGTTTTGGCAGATGAAAAAGATTCTAATAAAATTTTGACCTTTTTGACTTACTTTTTAATTGACTTCTGAGGCAGTGCTGAGCACACTCTGAACTGGCTCACCTCAGAGACCAAACAGTCATTTTCTTTTGTGGACAGAAAAGATTCAGAATTTAAGCCTGTCAAAGGTCTGGAAAAAATGGAATTCTGCTTTGCACAAGAAGAGGAAACCTGTTTTGTGCTAGTACTTAAGTTCATAGAACAACATAATAGTGTAATAGATCTGCTGATGTCTTTTGTATTAGATCCATATATCTGAGGGTTTTATAGGCTGTTATAATCAGAAGCTGTTGGGCACTTTTTATTTTATTTTTTTTTCAGCAGCCTAATTTAGGTCTATCAGAGGAGATTTGTCTGGGTATTTTTATTTCTGATAATGCATTCAGCTTCCATGTGCATTGTGTTTATGTGATGTCTGTAACCATCTGATTTTATTTGCTAGTAATAAAAAGGAAACACATTAGTTTAATACTATTGATAGCAATTTTCAGCTGTGCTAGGCACAGAGGGTGACTAGAAACACTTGATGTTCGTAGCTGGTTTTCACAGGTATAAAATACTTCAAAAACTTCAATACTTCAAAAATGCAAAACGTGTTCTCAAATTACTTCACTTTTTTTTATTTTTTTTTTTCTGTAAACAAAGCCCGCACACCATTTTAAAAGTAGTTCTTCCTTAAAAATTGGGAGACCAATAATGAAAATACAAATTTAAAAAAAAAACAATTTTTAATGCCAAACCCCAGTGTTTCTTAAATGGAAACACGGGAGTTCTTTCTGAGGGGGAGTTTCCTGTCTGTGGTGCAGTACACAGTGCCTTCTCCTGCATCCAAATTTCTTCATCTGGTCACATTCACAGATGTATGTAATCCCAGGAGCCCCACTCAGGTCCTGTTCTCCTGTGGTTCCACAGTGATATTTTAATGGTGAACAAACTTCTGTTACAGTGAGAGGTGTTCCACCACCCCTGGTGTTGCAGAGTTTAAATGAGGCATCATCAGAAAGGCTCAAGGATACTGTTTTCCCTCTTTGTGTCCTCTGTAATGCAGAAATGTAATTTAGTTATTATCGTTGCTGCCCATCTTGTTCTTGGGTTGTGTCTATCTCTTGCTCCAATAAAGTTCATCATCCTAATGGCCAGTGATTAATTATCTCCTTCAGAGACTATCTGATTTCGATATCTGCAGGGTTTAGCAAATGATTTCATAAAATATGATTTATCTTCTACCAAAAAAAAAGTTGTTTTAAGCTTGGGGTCAATTAAAAACTCACCATAGTAGGTTATCCTTGATTTTAGTCTCATTTGAGGATATATTTTCTGTTAAAAAAAAACAAAACCAAAGGAAAAACAAAGACAAGGGCAGCTTTTGTGTTCTGGGCTTAAATATGTATAGGTCTGTTCTTGTTTAGTACATGTATTTTAGTCCTGATTTCTCACATCTTCAGGAGTTTCATTGCGAATAGAATTCCAGATCTTTCCTGCTCTCAAACATTACCCAGCACTGCTTATGAAAGGAGATTTGGCTGGTTTTGCATTCCATACAAACATCTGGAGTAATGTTATGCATCATATGGTATAAAAAAGCAAAATGCACACTACCTGAGTAGTTAACACTGAAGTTACCCTATTATCTCAGGATTACTTAGGCTTTTCAGTGTTACCTTATTCACTGAGATTAAAAAAAAAAAAAAAATCTTTCAGGAATCAAAAAAAAATATTTACTGTTGGGATGGAATGAAAACTTTTTTTTTTCTATGCCCTTCAGATCTTATATTTTTCTGCTACTTCTTGTGGACATTTATAGTGTATCCCTTGGAGTAGAAATTTATTATTTCCAACCCTAGAAAATGCCTGTTTTCTTCTTACAGTAATGGCAGAAGTGGTGCCCTGTGTAAAAAGTGTAAGATAATCAGCATTTAATGAAACTAGTTTCTATTCCCAGTTCACTTATTCTTGAAATAAAGTGTTCTTCATCTTTCTTTCCAATAGTAATTAGGTCAGAAGGAGAGTTAGAAGGGAAATCCTTGTATTGTTCACTTATATAATGGTATCAGCCTAGTTTTTGCATCATTTCTCCAGATATATATCATTTATAGAATTCTTGGATGAAAATGAACTTATTCCTTGCTTGTGAATGCATCCCACAAAATCCTATTTTCCAGTACCTAAGAATAGGTTCTATAGCAGTACTAAAGCCCCTTTCTGTATTTGTAGGTAGAACATAGCCCTCTTAATGCTGGTAGAGCATGGCATTGCATATAAATTACTTTCCTTTTTTGTAAAACAAGTTTGTTTTCAGTGCACTCCTTTAAGAATTGCTGCCTCTCATCCAAAGAGATGTGTTTGGTTCATAACAAGGGAGCTGCTTGTGATTAAGCATTTAAAGTATTACCGTGTATTTTTTTAATTTTAAATATGCATTTGGTGTCCCCTGTCCACCCCTCCCCCTGCCTTTTTTTGCCCCTGAGCTTCCTTCATTTCTAGGGTACGGAATTCCTCTGCTACATTGCAGCCTTGGCATTTTTTCTTGTAATATAAAACTACTGATAGGTTTAATATTTAATATCTCCTAGAAGGTAGATGTTGAAATATTTTCCTAGTACTATTCTAGTTCTAGTCTCAGATTTGGAGGGAGGATGGGTGTCACACTTGTTACTGTTGTAGTTGAGCTGCTTGTTATCTTCTGTTTGAGGTCAGACTAACAGTTGGCTCAAAAGACCTTTTCCTACAGAATGTATTTGACCAGTTGTAGCTGACAAATTTTGTTTTCAGCTGAAGATCATAACTTTTGCCTTGGTTTAATCTCTCCTTTTTCTGCCTTTAATTAAGAAAATTACTTCTTTTTATTATTGCTACAAAGTTCTCTCATCTGATTCCCAAGGACTTTCTTCACTGCCCTGTGCCTCCACTGAGTTGCACCTTGCATTTTTCACAGCTTCCTTAGAGACTAAAAAATGGAGGTTTGTACCTATGTGGCAATGTCACCGCTTCTTGCCACCCCCTTGCAGGGCTTCCCTTCTGCTCACTCAATTCCTCCACTTTCCAAAACCATCCTGAAACATCTTGGCAAGTTTCTTCAAAGAATATTTCAGATGACCTCAGAATAGTCCATTGTGCAATGGAGGGGTTTCTTACCCTTCTAATTTGGAGGGTAAGTTTACTTCTGGTCCCAGGTGGAGCAGTTTAATTCTGAGAGAAGGACTTAGAAAACAGGCTGTACCAGTGAGATGCCAAAGAATTTAGAATCACTGGGAACAGGTCTGTCCACCTTGTCATTAACTATCATCACCTCCTCTCTAATGTCAGATACTGGGGAAGGACACTGACAGGTTACCATCAAAAACTATCTCTTCTTTTGTTGTTCTTTCCATCTGGTACCTGGGTTCTCCCAGTGTCCCAAATACAGTGGAACACTCAGAAATTGAGTGACCATTTTACAGATATCTGCCCTTATCTTCTATTTTATTACGTATTTTTTAATTATCCATTCCTTTGCTAAACTAGGCAACAAATACAAGCCAGCTTTAGGACAGGTTGGCTTATTGGGAGTGCAGACATTTTAATGAACTAACAAAAAAAGTGGGTTGTAGGGTAGGAATCAATATCTTGCACTCAAACTAAATGACCTGAGAGGCAGAAGAAACAAGTAAGTGATGACTTTTTGGTATTTGAAATCCTTAATTAGGCATATACTAACAGTTAGGAGGTAGTTCCTCTCGCTGGGATGTGAGGCACCTCAACCTATTAACTCTGTAAATGAATGTTTAAAGGACATTAAAGGAGCTTTGCTGGTGTTTTCTTTCAACTGTTACCCAAATGAGCCAAGCAGGTTGAAAAATGTGTGAAGTGATTAATTACACTAATTAAAAACACTTTATTTACACTTACTCTATAATTTATCATTACTACTTTTGTCAGTTGATCGAAGGTGAGTGAAGTGTTGTTTATAATTGGTATAGGAGCTAATTAAATGGTCGTTCAAGCACGTTTTGGTCTATTTCCTTTGTCAATTAGAACTGGCATCCTAATAGATGACTGATCAAATGGAGATGTATAGCACAATAGTAGTGCTACACTTTACTACTTACTTGGAGAAGGAAATGTGCCCTGGGAAGCCAACTGACTTTAAATCTCAAGGAGAGGAAAAAACACTTCTAGCACTTGCCTGGTATTTTTGTTTGTAACTTCCTATGAAAAACTCAAGTAACAAACATGCAATTACTTCATGGAGGTGACTAGGTAGATTTTTCTGTTGTTTGCACTGTAATTATTTTAGCCAATTCAGAGGTAATTATTGCATAGATTTGGAATACTGAATTAATCATACCCTTACCTTGCAATAATATAGCTCTGTATGTAACTTGTCATTATCTGATACTTATTTTATAATGGAACAAGTACCAGATAATGTATTACTGAATAGTTGTTCCACAATAAATTCTGCTCTGTAGTATAATACACTATTCCTGTTTAATAATTCAGCCTTTGTATTTATTTGTTTGTTTGTTTTGAAGATTGACCAAATACTGCTATAGTATTACCTTGAATTGTTACATACTGTGAAGCTAAAATGTTTGAAGTATTCCCTAAGAAATTGTGGTCTAAGGATTAGGAAAGAGGAGCAGATATTTGACAGGCAGACACTAGGGATAGTTTGTCATTGCTCTCCCCAAGAGAGCAATTTCTGTTGTTTCTTTTTGGGAGTTCCTCCTTTACAAGAAACCCACATTTAGCTTTGTGACACAGCAATGGTGCTACAGCATGAGACAGAAAAATATAAATATCTCTGAGTGTATAATGGAGATAACCCACACTCCTGTGGCCTTAGCTTGCCATCCTGTAGTTAAAAATATGTATCACAAATATGGATTGTACTTAAATCTTATCAGACTTTCCCTTGGGAAACTGTCCTTAAGAACAAAGGGGTCCAGCAAGGGTGGACGTACTTTTTAATTGAGTTCAAAATTGACTTCCTTTTAGAAGGAAGTCTTAATGGTGCTGGAGCAGACTGTTCCTATATGCCAAAAGATGAGCTGGTGGGGAAGAAGACCAGCCTGGCTGAAGAGGGAGCTTCTCCTAAATCTCAGGGGGAAAAGGAGAGTTTATGCCCTTTGGAAGAAGGAGTAGGCAACTCAGGAAGAGTACAAGGATGTCATTTGGTCACGTAGAGAGAAAATGAGAAAAGTGAAAGCTCGGCTAGAACTCAATCTGTCAACTGCTGTGAAAGATAATAAAAAGTGTTTTTATAAATACATTAACAACAAAAGGAGGACCCAGGAAAATCTCCATCCATTATTGGATTTGGATGGGAGGGGGAACATTGTCACCAAGAATAGGGGAAAGGCTGAGGTATTTAATGCCTTCTTTGCCTCAGTCTTTATCAGAAAGGCCAGTTATCCTCAGGGGAACCGGCCCCCTGAGCTGGTAGGCAGGCATGGGGCGGAGAATAGACCCCTTGCAATGCAGGAGGGATTTGTGAGTGACCTATTGCGCCATTTAGACACTCACAAGTGTATGGGGCAGGATGGGGTTCCCCAGAAAATGCTAAGGGAGCTGGCAGAAGAGCTCAACAAGCCCCTCTGCATCATTTATCATCAGCTGTCCTGACTGTGGAGGTCCCAGAAAACAAGAGATTGGCAGATGGGATGCCTGTCTACAGGAACTGTCGGAAGGAGGAGCCACAGGGCTCTCAGCCCAGCCTTGGTGTCGGGGAAAGTTATGGAACAGATTATCCTCAGTGTGATAATGTGGCACAAACAGGACATGGGATCAGGCCCAGCCTGTACAGGTTTAGGAAAWGCAGGCTTGACCAACCTGATCTTCTGTGACCAGGTGACCTGCCTAGAGGATGAGGGAAAGACTCTGGACGTAATCTACCTGGAATTCATTAAAACTCTTGAGACTCTCTCCCACAGCATTCTCCTGGGAAAACTAGAAGCCTATGGCTTGGACAGGTGCACTCTTCCCTGGGCTAAAAACTGGATGGATGGTCAGACCCAAAGAACAGTGGTGAATGTTGCTGTATCCAGTTGGTGATCAGTCAGTAGTGCTCAGGATTGGAGCCAGTCCTATTTAATATCTTTATCAACAATCTGGACAAAGGGATGGAGAGCACCCTCAGCAAATTCATGGCTGACAATAAACTGGACAGGAGTATTAATCTGCTGGAAAGTAGGAAAGTTCTGCAGAGAGATCCAGACAGGCTGGATCGATGGGCCAAGGCCAGTGGTAGGAGGTTTGAAAGGCCWAGTGCTGGGTCCTGCCCTTGGGTCAGAAAACCCCAGGTAGCTCTCCTGGTTAGGGACAAAATAGCTGTAAAGCTGCCCAGTGGAAAAGGTCCTGGGGTGCTGGTCAACAGCAACTGAACATGAGCCAGCAGTGCCCAGATGGCCAAGAAGGCCAATGGCATCCTGGCCAGTGTCACCAATGGTGTGGCCAGCAGAACCAGGACAGGGATCGTCCCCCTATTTTCATACTGATGAGGTCACACCTCAAATCCTATGTACAGTTTTGGGTCTCTCAATACAAGAAAGACATTGAGGTGCTGGAGCAGAGCTGGTGAGGGGTCTGGAGCACAAGTCCTATGAGGAAAGGGAAGCTGGGGTTGCTTGCCTGGAGAACGGGAGGCTCAGGGGAGACCTTATTGCTCTCTACAACCACTGAAAGGAGTGTGCAGCCCAGGTGGGATTCAACCTCTTCTCCCAGGGAACCAGCAACAGGACAAGAGGAAATGGCCTCACACTGCACCAGGTGAAGTTCAGGTGGAACATCAGGATTTTTTTTTTTCACTGAAAGGGTGGTTAAGCATTGGAAGAAGCTGCCCAGGGAGGTGGTGGAGTCCCATCCGTGAAGTGCTCAAGCAACAAATAGCAGTGGCACATAGCACCATGGTCTAGCTGACAAAGTGGTGTTTGGTTAGAGGCTGGATTCGATGATCCTGGAGGTCTTTTTCAGATGAAATTTTTAGGTTCTGATTTTTCTTCTTGGTTGGTTTGGTTCTTGTTTTTTTTTTTACCTTGAATGACATAAGAAGAAAAAATAAATGGTCTGAAGACAGCATAAAGGACAGACAAAATATTTTAATTCCAAAGAAAATACTGCTCTTGAAAAAGAAGAAAAACAAATGTTTTCATTTTTTTCCTCATTTTTGACCCAGCCTTGAATTATAATAGTAGTTTGGATTCTTTGTGTCACTTTGTTTCCCATAATCAACTGTCCTTGGATTAATAATAGTCTTACATTTAAGACCACTCACTTCCTTAATTTTGTTTTTGAATAGCTGCACCTTATTTTGCAGCATTGTGTGTCGTGTTTTCAGAAGGAAAAGCAGTGGCCCCTGAAGGAATCCTGCCAGTGCAGAACCCCATCTCTCAGGGGCCAAGGTGCACAGCACAGCCCCAGCTGTGCCATTGAGCTCACCCTGCAGCCTCAGCAGAAGCTGGAAGATGCTGTGGAACCTCTTCTGTGCTATGGCTTGTGTGGAGCCTGTAGCCCACCAGGTCACATTCCTGGCCACACGCAGTGTGCTCAGTGCCACGGACCAGCTGGGTCAGTGTAATGTCAGTCTGTGTTTGTTTGGTCAAATGCACCGTGGTAGGAAGATGGCAAGTGTGGGCTTCAGTGCGGCTCTTTCAGTAAGAGAGAGCTGCCTCTGCTCCTGTTCCCTGTTTGGTGTGAAGTAAGTGTGCAAGGTACTCTTAGATCCTTGACACCTCTTAAACTAGTAAGTTTAGAAATAAAGTAATAGCCATATAATAGCCAATATAAGTGCCAGTAAGAGGGGTAGGTAATATAAACTAAGAAGCCCTTTCCCATCACTGCCTGAATGGAAGACTCGTTTTCCTCTAACATGACATTTCCTGGTCATGCCTGCCAGCACCTGGGCCTCCAAACCACAAAAGAAAATCCTCTTTCTCTTTGCTGATTCATAGAAAAGTCTTCTGCTCTCCATCACCTGTAAAGTTTCTTTGTGGGTTGTCTCCCTGATGTAAGCATTTCCTCCATCTACATCTTGTCCTTTTCTTGCCTGTTTTCTCTGCTCCAGCAGCTTTACCCCACTTAAGTGCACTTTGTGTCCCAAGCATGACACCTGTCTCCCCCTCTCCTTGGAGCTCCTCACTGAGCTGGGTTACAGAGGCCAAGGTGAGCAATGCAGGGAGGCTTGCATCCTGCTCTGCTCGAGCCTAAGAGGAAGGTGAAGGTATTATCTGCAGTACCTGTCCACCAAAGTGGAGACAAGTTAAAGGACTGATTCATTTATCCTTCTCCATCATTGGAAGTCAGTCCACAGCGGCGTCTCTTGCAGTATGATGGCTCTCACTTAGTTTCCTGAATTTTCACTCTTAACTCGACTATTTTAATACAGGAGGAAAGTGGCGCTATGTGAATCAGTGAGAAATTAGTAAGTACCACCAACCCTGAATAATCCAATATCAATATTCTTTCACTAGGATTTTTTTTTTTTAATGTGGTGGTGAAAAACATAAGGGAGAACAGGTATTTATATCTTCCCCATACCCTCACATGGAAACAAATCATAGCACAAATTTTTAAAGTGATACTACAGATCATCAATATCTGCTATACTAAATCTTGTAAAGCCCAAAGTGTTTGTTTTAAATGGAACAATTGTAGTAATTATGTCTCATTAAGGGAGCTACTAAAACGGAATTGTGCTAGCACTTAACTAGTGATTTCCAGTGTCTAGATGAAAATAGAGAATTTCCAGCTGCCTTTACTCTTCTGCAAGCAAATGAAAAATAGTTAGATGAATGCTTTCTTCTACCAACACAACGGAGCTTAAATTTTAGCCTGGAAGAAACAGTAGATTATTGTCAAGAGCCATCAGCATACAGAAGAACACAAACAAACTTATGAGTGAGCTGCAGGCTCTTCAGAAAGTTTGGTTTTACCTTCAGATTGAAATCTGAGGAATGCTAATGAGAAAAGCAATCCATCTTTTCCCTGTCAGACAAGGTGGGGCTGCTTGTAGTCCCTAAATCCTGAAAAAAGAACTCATGTCTTTTCATGGTCACATTGATAGATCTCAAATTATCTTCTAGTTTGTACGCTTGCTTTAGATTTTGTTATTTACAGGTGAGCAGCCACTACTCTATTTTAAATTTGCTTTGTCTTATTTAAAGTTCTAGGCTTATTTAAAATATCTCTCTGGCTGTCTCTTTAAAATTAATTTGTAATTATTAAAATGTATATGTGTTTTAATTGTTGATTACTGCTTGTCAAGGTACAAAATAAAAACTGCTAAATAGAACTAATATTTTAGTGAACTTTAAACTATGTGTGCCAAACTTTTTCAATTCTCTTTTTCAAAGGGTTGGATAAGTTTCTTTAATTGCACAGAAGTGTTTAAACTAAATGGTGCAGGGAACCCATGTATGTGTTTCTAGCTGGCGATGTAAATCCCCCGGTGAGCCACAGTAATATGAAAGCAGCACTTGAAAGCCAGATGCAATGAAAATTTAAACATATTGCGTTCATGGCATGTGATAGTTTAATCATTATTTAGGCTTTAGAAATGTCACAGCATAATTACTTTCAGAATGAGTACAAACACTTTCATGCACAAAAATTGCTTTCGTGCTGCAACTTTTGCTTCTCATGGGAAAGTTACGCTTTTGTAAAATTTCTGAACTTGATCTTGTTCATCATTTGATCACCAACAAATTTTCAGTGAAATTCAAAATCCAAAAGATTGAAATAAGCCCCACAGATCTTTTTAAAATTAAGCATGTGTTTTCTTTATGCTATTTTAAAAGAATCTGTGAAAGTATTTCTTTCATTTAAGAAGAAATTTTGCAACAAAACCAGTTAAATGGAAAATGCTAAGTAAACCCTATTTGCAGAGTCAGGGAATGAAAAGTACCAAAGGCTGGATTTATAAGCACCCATAGAGGATTAAATTCAGCCCTCCTATGGATATGATATATTTTCAATAGCCTCACAGCATACATGGAGCCCTGCTTCCTTCTGTGCTTGTAAGGAAAATACAGGGACCAGAACTTAGATTCTGAATTTGTCCTATATCTCAAATGTTCTGATGAATGCAGTTGATTTTGCAGTATAAATTGTGTTGATATGTAAAATAGTGTCAAAATCCCAGTCTACATTTAGATGGAAACACTTTCTCTTTACATAGCCTACTACAATTTGTTTATAATATGAGCGGTTCAGGTTGGATTTTGGAAAACAGCAGTTATAATAATTCTGCCATTTCTGAGAAATAGACTAGTGGAAAAAATACTCTCTGTGTAGTTCGGGGGTGGGATTGTTTGCACATTTTCTAAGTGGAAATCTTTTTGGAACAGCTTTACATCCTCACAGCAAAGACTTAAAGGTCATGAAAAACTGCCTTTGTATCAGGAATGCACTGGAAGTTATTTCTGGTAAATTCATTGGAATTTTTCCATTGTGAGTCTGTTCAAAACTGAACTTACCATGTGGTCTGTGGGAGCAAAATCATTGTAATATTTTCACATCTCTTAAGGTTTGTGTCACCTTCTGTAGTCTCGTGAGCTTGTTAGTGCTAACCAGAAGATGCACCTGTCATCCCTGTAGAGCCCCTGAGTGTGCTCTAGATGGTAGCTTGTGGCTTGAGGGTGACCCATGCAATTGATGGCCAAGGTATAACCCTTTTCCCTCCTCTTGTAGTTCATGTCCTGGGCCCAGACACCAAAAGAGACTAAAATCAGTGGAGACAGAGAAAGGATTAAGTGTGTATTCTTTAATGTTGCTCTCCATGTATCATAGAATCACAGAATGCGAGTTAGAAAGGACCAATAAGATCATCTAGTTCCAATTCCCCAGCTGTGGATTAAAACATGTTCAACTACACCAGGTTGCTCAGGGCTCCATCCTACCTGGCCTTGAACACTTCCAGGGATGGGTTAACCACAGCTTCTTTGGACAGCCTGTACCCATTGCCTCACCACACAGGGAAGAATTTCTTCCTAATAGCTAATCTAAAGCTACTCTGTCAGTGTGAACCCATTGCGCTGTCACTACATGTCCTTATAAGAAATCTCCCCATCTTTCTTGTAGGTTCATTTCAGGTCACTGGAAGGCCACAGTTGGGTCACCCTGAAGCCTTTACTTTTCCAGACTGATCAATCCCAATTCTCTTAACCTTTCATCACAGGAGAGGTGCTCCATCTAACTTGGTGGCCCTCCTCTGGACTTGCTCGAACAGATGTCCTTCCTGTGCTGTGGCCCCAGATCTGGGTGCAGTGTTCCAGGTGGGGTCTCACCAGAGCAGAGCAGAGGATCAGAATCCCCTCCCTCCCCTGCTGCCCACGCTGCTTTGGATGCAGCCCAGGACACGTTTGGCTCTCTGGGCTGTGAGTGCACATGGCTGGGTCTCAGCCTCTCCAGCACCCCCAAGTCCTTCTCAGCAGGGCTGCTCTGGATCTGCTCATCCCCAGCCTGGGTTGGTACTGCAGCTGCCCTGACCCAGGTGCACCTTGCACTTGGTCTCATTAAACCTCATGAGACTCCCATGCACTTCTCCACTGCTTGAACTTGTCCAAGTCCCTTGGATGGCATCCCATCCTTCAGGTGTGTCACCTGCACCGTCCAGCTTGGTATCATCTCCAGATTTGCTGCAGGTGTCTGATACATGGTCTCAGGGTAAAAATTGAGAAATTTGCTATGTGCAAATGGTAAGCTAAATCACTTATACATGAACCTAATGAATATCAGAACATGTTTTAGTTTCACAGAACTACTAAAAAGCTGTGGAAAGTGCCAGTGTTCATGGTCCTGACATGCCCTTCAGCCTGGCAACCCCAGTTCAGGCTCACTGCCCATACTTGACTCTCCTGCTGTGTGGTGCTGTGGTGGGGAAGATAAGATAGTTGACAAAACAGTTGTTAAAGATTCACTGAGAACAGGGTGTGTCCTGCATGAGGAGAAGAGCAATTAATATTTTAAAAGATGCCATCCATCCCTACAGGCACCAAAGTGTTACATCACTGTGTGTTCGGGACAGTGGCAGTAATCAATAGATCTAATGTGCTCGGGGCTCAGGGAGGGACAAGTTAGCATTTCCCAGGCAGAACGAGTGGATATAATTAAGTGAAATAAACAAGGCTTATCCTTAGGGGGAAAAACCCTCATCAGCTATTCTGAGTTGAAAAGCAAGAGTTCTTTATCAAATAGTATGGTTGGATTTGTTCACGCATAGAATTTCTTTGCCAGTCAAAACCATGTATTTCTTGCAAAGAAAGCAATGTGGTCGGTTGCTTGAATATGATGACTGAGTGGTAAAGAAACAAAGTAATGTATGTACTTTTATTATGGATAAGTGACATTCTGAAAATCTGAAGTCAGATACATCTGATAATTTCAAGGTTCACTTGACAGATAATACAGATAATCTCTGTCACTGAGACTTTCTGACTGCTCTCAAATCCTGTCCCCACAGGRCCCAGCCTCCTCTCCCAGAGTGCACTCCAGCTCAATTCCAAACCTGAAGGATCCTTTCAGTAYTCAGCCAGCTACCACAGCAACCAGACCCTCGCCCTGGGCGAAACAGCRTCCGCCCAGCTCCCATCCCGCAGCAGTCAGGCCAGAGGTGCCATCCAGAGCTACAGCCAGGTAYGTGTCCTAAGCAGTTGTGGTCTCTCATACATGAAACTGTGGAATTGCTCCCAGGAAAGGGCTGTCTGRTGCTTGTCCACACCTGAATTTCTGCCTCTACTTTCTGTCTTGTTCAACACACCTGCAGCAGGGTGGAGTTACCATCTTGATTTTTGTGAATCTCTGGTGGGTTGGCTTGCATAGTAATAAAGTAATCCTGATTAAAAGGSAGATCTGCATGCCAGATTTGCTTGCTTTCACGCATATATATTTTGGTACTAGCATGTTCAAGCATTTAATATTCAAAGCAAATTTCTGTGACTGTGCTGATTAGGACCCTAAGATCTAGGACCTACCAGCATTGGTCTGAGCACATTACTGAAAGCAGGGAGTGCCAGGAAACAAAAGCAAAACCAGGCTGATGCCAGATGCGAAACCTGCTTGGGATACCATGCATCACATGGCGCTATGGCCTGATATCAAGTGAAAGAAACTTTTCTTTTTTTTTTTTTTTGCCGTATACTGTAGGACAAGAAGTCACCTCCACATTTGAAACATTTTTAAAGATTGTCTCAGATACTCAGGAAAACTTTGTAAATCCGTCTGCCTGTCTAAACCRTCTCTCCTGGCTCTGACATGTAACCCTCTCACCTTCTGTGCTTTTCACTGTAACATCAAAGTCTCTYGGTAGAAAGTTAAGCTGCAGTTTAGACAAAAATTTCAAGCGTTCATGCCTCTGTACATAAASAAAGTCTGACTGGATTGTGTTGGTCAGCACAGGTTATTTTCTCTGTTTTGATGCTAACTATCCCAGCAAAGCAGATCATCTCAGTGTGACACCAGGACATTTTGCAGTTCAGGATTCTGTAGAAGAGAGTAGTTATTTGAATTTCAAAGCCTTAAATTGCTAAGAGATTTCAAGTATTATAGTCATTGCACMGTTTGTGGGGTTCTGAGAGACTACAATATTCTATTCTCTCAATTTGCTCAGAAAAGCTCCCTATCCTCCAAGACTGAAACATGAAATAAAGCTCAGTTAAATTAAATTTCAAATTGGGTAGGTACTTTTTTTTAATACARTCTTTTACATTGAAAGAGACCTGTAAGAACAGAGTCCAAACATTAACCCAGTATGCCATCAATAAATCATGTCCCCAAGTGCACATCTGCATGTCTTCTAAACACCCTCARGGATGGTGACTTGATCACCCTCTTAGTTAAAAACATTCTTCYTGATGTCCCACCTGAACCTCACCTGGTGCAGTGTGAGGCCGTTTCCTCTTGTCCTGTTGCTGGTTCCCTGGRAGAAGAGGCTGAACCCCACCCAGCTGCATCCTCCTTTCCATGTTGTAGAGAACAATAAGGTCACCCCTGAGACTCTTCTCCAGGCTGAACAACTCCAGCCTCCTCAGCTGCTCCTCAAAGGACTTGTGCTCCAGACCCTTCACCAGCTTTGTCACCCTTCTCTGGACACTCTCCAGCACCTCAGTGTCCTCCCTGCATTAAGGGGCCCAGAACTGGATGCAGAACTTGAGGTGTTACCTCACTAGTGCTGAGTACAAGGGGACAATCCCTGCCCTGGTCCTGCTGGCCACACTGTYGCTGACACAGGCCAGGATGCCACTTGGCCACCTGGGCACTRAACCAGCACCCCCAGGTCCTTTTCTGCTGGTAGCTTTCCAGCCACTCTGTCCCCAGCCTGTAGAGCTGCATGAGGCTGCTGTGGCCAAAGTGCAGGACCTGTCACCTCACCTTGTTGAACCTCATGYAGCTCACCTCAGCAAATYCMTCCAGCCTGTCCAGATCCCTCTGCAGAGCCTGCCTACTCTCCAGCAGATTAACACTCCCAGACAAATTGGATTTGTTTGCAAACTGGACAACTCCAGCCCTTTGTCCATATCATCGATAAAGATATTAAACAACACAGATCTCCGGGGAATTCCACTTGTGACAAGCCACCAACTGGATGCAGCACCTTTCACCACCACTCTCTAAGCCCAGTCATCCATCCAGCTTTTTACCTAGTGAAGAGTGCACCCAGCCATGCCATGGGCTGCCAGTTTCTCCAGTGAATCTTGTGGAAAATAGTGTCATCTGGAGTTGTGCTTTTTGAAAAACATCATACCCTGGGGGTTAGCTTGGAAGAATGTAATGTGGTTTTCAAGGAGTCTGGAAAAAGTAAGATGATGGAAAGAGAGCAGGTTATGAGAGCAACAGAAACAAAAACAAAGAAGAAGTGAGAGGGGAAAGAGAAAGAAGCTTTTTTTTTAAAGGCAGGAAGGAAAATTGTGCAGTTGTGTAGAGATTAGAAACAGATATATCCTTAATATATATTTTATTATGCTCATTGATAGAAAAGGATGAATTTATGGAGGGTGAAAAATTAATGATGTAGATTTTTTTTTTCGTTGAAATTACAATGAGCAGACATTGCTTAGATCTGAGAAGCTCCCATGGACCATCTATTTCAGAGAGAACTGGTTTCCCTAAGAAAGGTAATCAGTAGGTTAGTAAGGCAACATTTCCTATCCTTTGTTGTTCTTGGTATGAGAGGACAGAAAATAGATCTTCTTATTAATTTCCTCCATGTTGTGGGGTAGATATTCCTGCAGGAAAACAATGCAGWGAATTTAATAATTTTTCACACCATGATCCTACAAAGGATACTTGACAACTTCAGATGAATTCAAATATAATTTAAAAATATTAACAATTACCATATAAAATATTAATTAATACCATAAAAAGTATCTAAAAGAGACTTTAAAAGAGGTAAACAGGAAGAAGAAAATTCAAAAGCCAAAATTAAAAAAATTCTGAATAAAACCATTGCTGATCCCACAATTACAGGGGAAAAAAGTCAATCCTAAGAACTGTTTTGCTATACCTGTTATAATTAAAATAAGCCTCAGGAGCTGAAGCTTCTCAGATTATGATCATTTCCTTTGGTATTTGTGTGCAAGGAATATAGCTATCTCTCAACATGAATGATAGTCCAAATGCTTGCAAAAACAAAAAAAAAGTAAATAGTCCCAAGGCCAGCTGTGACAGCAAGAACAATTTGTGATAATGCAATTGTATAAAAAAGAGAAACTAATTAGTCTTGGGATTTCCTGTATAGTGCTGCAAAGTGCAATCTAACATTTTTGTCAATTTGGTGGAGTTCATTATAGATCATAGAGTTTTTCCAGTGCTTAGACTACTTTAGAGTACAAAACTTTTATCTTCAAAATACTGCTGGGGATAGGATTTCTTAGCAAAAACTGCTTCTTTGGCAGGGAATTACTCTGCTTCCTCACTGAAGATAGTTTTTCAAACCCAGTGTCCAGACGCTGATATATCTTCTATTAATCAATGAAGTTTATTTGTGAAGAGTCTGTAGTGACCTCTATTAAAAAAAGAAAAAAAACAACCAAACAAAAAACAAAGAAAAAAAAAAAAAACAAAAACAAAAACACCAAGACAGATTTTGGAGATGAGTTGCTCAAAAATGAATCTTCTATTTGGACCATGTAATTCAACAGCCAGGTTTACTGTCATCTTGAGAATGGTCATCTGTGCAGAGATATCACAAGAGTATAAAGTAGAGCATGTACTGACTACAAAGAGGGGTTTTCCACATGCTCTGTCATGTGTTTGCAAGGGAACAAGAAAGGAAGTTTACATTCTGGATGAGGACTTGTTTAGCAGTTGGTGATGCTGCAGTCTTCTCAGAGGCTGTGGCATCTACACRGGTAAATCCCTGCTGAGTGTTATGCTGTGCATCTGATGCTTCTGGACTGAAAAAGCTGGCACAGAATTGGAAAACCCTAAAAACCAAAAAGTAGATGGAAAATAAAGATGATTAAAAAGTCCTGAAAAACCATGTAACAGTTAGTGTTCTAACTTGTCTCCTTTTTCCTATAAACAAGTCCTAAGTTTGCCATTTATCAGCCCACCACACCTCATTAGCAGGTGAGTGCTAGAATGGGTTGTCAGGCAGAAACTGTAGGTCACAAGATAATTCAGACAAAAGCTAAAATGAGGATTTCACTTCTGGTAGGGTATGGCTGATGATGATGTGTTTGAAACCAGGTTCCAAATATGAACATAAGAATTTTTCTGTCTTAAAGGAAACAAGACAATATTTTAAGATAGATTACTCTTATTACAGCACTCAGAGAACAATTCAGTAGTGGAGCTTATGTCAGTGGAGATCTATAACGCTGCTTTCATCCTGCAGTAGGCAATGACTATAGCTTTCCTTGCTGCTTTAAAACTGGAGATGGCCATATCTGAACCCTCTGAAAAGATCTCATGCAATTCTGTTTGTGGATATAGAAGACTACAAATGCCTACCTTCATCTATATATGTGTGACCTTTGAGATTAGGATCAGGCAGGCTGACAAATTTTCCTAATAGTGTTGGAATTTTGGAATGGAACAATGGACCAAAATCAGGAGAAAGAGATAGAATAGGCCACATTTGAGGGATCCACTCTAGCAACTGTTATTGTATAAAAGCATTTGAACATAGGTAGCATCTTCCCAGTCAGGTCAGGAACTTACAAATGACATGAAAGCAATCCTGCAGAAGAGAGGCCCTTCTGCAGGTCCTGTCCAAAGACTGAAGTGTGCATCCCATGACTGGAGAATGTTGAGCAATTGCCATGCCCTCTTCTGCCCATTGTAAGAGTTTTGATAGAGGCATCGGACCACAGCAGAGTGATAYCTTGAGTGAAGCCTTGTGGAAGTTCTTTGGGCTGACAAAAAAGTRTTCCTCTACAGACTGGCAAGTCTTGCAGTCTCTGAAAAAGCTCAGAGCATCACYGAGGCTGTGAAACAGAGCTGCACTCTTGGAGTGTCTCTAGAAAACTCTAGTAAGGATGATCAAGTTTTCTGCCTAAAGCTACCAACACCAATATTGAAAGCCAGAGCAGCCTGGAGGGAGGTTTTCCATACAATTTGAACATATAATTAGAAAATTCTCCTTAGAATCAGGAGAAAGGGTCTCCTCATGGACCATAGTGTAATGTATACAGCTATGTTAGTWTTCCTCAGATGTGACCTTGTTTGAGATTTTAAGGGCAAAGAGATCCCTGAAGGTTCTAGAGAGMAAAACAAGCTGATTGCTAACCTAAAGTTCATCCAGACCTAAGGTAGGCAATGCAGACTTAGTCAAACCTCTGGGAGCAATCTCCAAGAATCAGTATACTGATTAATAATTAGTAGCTGACCCCAAAGTTTCACTTAAGTTGTCTAGCCATCTAGGATTTTGTAATTCCTTATCCATGAAAAATTTTCTGCAGAATAARTAGGTCAACACAGTTATTTGCACCTCTCAGTTCTACTCTATGAAACAGAAATCTTACATTGCAGTCTTTGATTTAATCTTTTAAGTTCCAATTTAAATTTTCAATTGGAATTGTAAAAAAAAAACCAAAAACAAAAGAAAAACCAAAAAAAAACAAACCCAAAAAAAAATCCCAAAAACCAAACCAAAAAAAGCCAACAAATAACTACAACAACAAAAAACCACACAAAACCAAGTGAACAACCCCCCAAACCCCCTCATTTCCTGGAATTTAGGGCATTAAATGCTTGAATGAACAGGCAAACAACAGTTAGACTCCTATAGACTCTCCTATAAYCTAACTGGATACCCTCAGTAATTTTCTGTATGAAGCTCTAAAGATGTCATTTTGTATCAGTAGAAAATTATCTTCCTAGTAACATTAAATGGGAAAGAAAATATTTTTATAGCTGTATTAATGTTCTCATGGGTTTTTTTTCTCACATTCCTGCTTCTAAAAAGGATATACCAGAATCCATATATTGAATCCAAATAGGCAAGGCTACTTTTCTTTGGGATGCCAGGGGGATGAAACCTCTGTGTCTTGGAATAGATATTTATAGGGCTGTAGTAAGAAAGTCCTTGTTTTTTATTCACATCTATGAAGTAGGTTGATGCTAGAGAATATAATTACTGAGAAGCAAATTCACTCTCAGTTTATYAGCTTAAACACAGTTTTGTTATCAGGTTGACAACAACAATGGATAAATGAAAAAAACAAGGGAAAAATACCATTTTACTTCATTCTCCCATATCAAGTATGTCACACTGCAGGGTGAACAATGATGTGTCTTTATGGCTGTCTTAAGCAACAGGTAGRGAGAAACACAATGAGAAACTAAAACACATTTTGTCTCTGAAAAGATGTGTGGAGAACCTTACTGYACACTTGGCCCTTTGAAAAAACCTAAGAACCTCATGGTACATTTAAGACAGGTCTGAGATTAGTCAYATCCTAGAAAATACTGCATGCTAATGTTTTCACTGCAATCTGTTCAKCCAGAACTTCTCTCCTTCACACAGAGCAAATGCTTAGCTTTTTAGAAAGTGCTATACACTGCATTTTTAATTAAACATTTAATTATTGTGTCCCACCACTACACCTTGTTCCCTATAACAAATGATCATGAAATGGGATTTGGGTTTGTTTTTTT
>NW_026623257.1:183448-186064 GCF_030028575.1 Malurus melanocephalus | reverse complement strand
AATTAGTGCTTGCAGAATGCCCGCAGCTTTATAGAGATTTATTAGGAATATGGGATAATACTGGTTTACGTGAAATTAATTACTCTAAATCCTTGACACATCAAGCAGTATAGAAGTACATTAGAAAAAGAAATTTTGTATACATGATGACAGTGCTTGCCTAAAATCCTTAGGATCAACAGCAAACTGTTAAAGTTACCACTGCATTGAAGAAGTAACTGGTGCACTGGTAACATTTCAGAAGACTGTATTTTGGAACTGTGTTACTAAATTATTATTATTGTGCCACTTAACATTCCAAAAAGAAAACTTTATTAACAAATACCAATCGATAATGTAGTTGGTTTGAAYGACCTTTTGTTATGTGCAAAATTTGCTCTGCCCACATTGTCTTAAATCACACTGGCCTGTTTTTGTTTTATAAAAGTTATTGCCATATAATCTAAACCTGGAAAATGAAAACTGTACTCCTGTCAAATACATTATTGGACAGTCAGTTGCAGATTAGTCCTTCTTTCCAGCTTAAAGCAGATAAGGTAAGTAGCTCAGCATGAAAGTAGCTTTTAAAAGTTCATTGATGTTCCCAGAGTTTTCCTTCCTGGTTTTTGTTAGGAGTTTTTCAAATGAACTTGAACTTGTTGGTGATTTGTGAAAAATTGCAAGGCTTGTACTTGAAGCTGTGGTGTTTGTTACTCACTGCTGCAATCAGAACAGTCCAGCTCAAAAGAGAGCAGGTGCTTCCATCTGTGAGCCCTTTGCTCACCTGGCAGTCATCATACAGAGCACCTGGAGGAGAACAGTTTACATTTCGTTTATGTGTAAAGCCATTGCTCTGTCAGGTGCAAAACCTCTCAAAGCCAGTGAGGTTTGGGTATGGCAGTGCTCTCTTGAGAAGCCTGAACACTTCCAGTGCTGGTAGCTTTTTCCATGCTAACAACTGGGAGCAAAGCTCCAGGAGCAGCTTCTCCAAAGCCTAGTTTCTCGTCTCTGTCTAGGAAAATATATATTCTTCCCCCAGATGCAAAGCATTTAAGATGAAGGGCAGGCTCCAAAAATAAAAAAAAAAAAAAAAAAAAAAAAAAAGAAAAAAGAAAAAAGAAAAATTTCCTGTGGGTGTACATAGGAAGAAGTACACATTGCTGGCATTTGAAACTTTTGGTTTTGTTCATTTTTTGCTCCGATTAATTACCTTGTCCTCCATTCCTGACCAAATTCTTTATTGGATATCCCAGTGCAAAATCAAATTTCACACCACGAACATGGTGCTTTGCCTACTTTTTTTTTTTTTTTTTTGTAGGATGCTACTGAAAAAACACATTGCTATTCAATGTGTAACAATGCTGCTCTTGGCATTCACAACACCTCTTTGAATTGAGTCACAAAATTCATTATTCACATTTTAAAGATTCTTCTGGCTAAGGAAATCAGTAGCTGACAGAGGTGTGTGTGTTTGGGCAAAGCACTGGTCAGATCGATTCAAACTACATTGTCAACTCCGAGGATCTGGAGCACTTTCTGAGGTTTCAAGTAAATCCCCTGCATAACCAGAAAAAAAAAAAAAAAATGGTATCTGAATCCAACAGTGCATCTTCCAACAGAGCGCTGAGCTGTCACTCACTGCGGGGTGCAGTTATGAGAGGATTTTGATGTTACCAGATTCACAGATGATCTCTTGAGCCTAAGACCCCGATAAAAAAAAAAAAAAAAGGGGGAGCCGCCTGTGTGTGAGGGCGAGCTCCATCCCCTGCGGCTTCAGAAGCAGCTCAGGCACAAAACCGAAATTTCTCATAGGCAGCATCTCCCGAGGATTTTCGCTCGCTGCCTTTCTCCAGCGCCCCTCAATTACTGATCTTAGAGGGAACTTAGCTCTGCCTTGCCCGCAGCCAGCGGGTCGGTKCAGGGAGCTCCCTCCCTCCATCCCGACGGAGATTCCCCGCTGGATGCGGTATGGGAAGCGCCCGGCCCCGGCAGCTCCTCCCGCAYCCCCCGCCCCTTGGTGCCGCGTAAATAAGTACGAGTCGGCCGCTCTCCCTGCTGCCGGGGGGCTTGTCGTGGAGCGRCCCCGGATTCCCTTCCTCGGCCCCTTCACCGAGGTCGGGGTCGCAGGGGGCAGCGAGCTCCTGGTRCGGTGCTTTCCTCGTAGGGACACAGACTGCTGGAAACCGAGGAAAGTTACTCGATTAAAGGATTTTCTGTGGCTTCGGCTGCTCTTCTCTAATGTATGCAGAATAAAGGGTCGCGGGTGTATATATGTGTATATATATGTGTGTAAGTATTTGAGCCGGAGCTAAACCCTGCCTAGTTTAGGGATCGGTAGGCGAGCGCGTTCCGGAGCCCGRAGCGCTGTGCCCCACGGCCGGGGTGCCGGCTTCAGCCGTCCGGAGGAGTTTTGACGCCTCTCGGCCCGAGCCAGCGGCTGGGTTTTTTTTTCCCCTGAAAGGCTGGGAATGCTTTAGCAGATTAACGACTCCCGTAATCCCGCGGGCGCCGGGTGCCGGCCTGGTTTGAGGTCAGAGAGGGGGCTGCGTGCGGCCGGGGGGCCGCTCCGGCCGGCGGGCCCTCCTCCCCGCGCCGCGCAGGGCCGGGGGAGCCGGGCGCCCGCCGCCGCCCCCGCTG
>NW_026623257.1:178655-183296 GCF_030028575.1 Malurus melanocephalus | reverse complement strand
GCCCGCCGCCCCGCAGCCGCGGGAGCCCTTCGCGCCCAGCCACGGCAGCGCCTTCCACCTGCCCGAGCCCCAGCACGCCGCCGCGCTCTACTACGCCAGCTCCACGCTGCCGGCGCAGCGGGTGAGCTCCCCGCTGCCCGCCCAGCCCGGCGGCTCCCCCACCAAGCTGCCGCGGGCCGGCTCCGCCGCCGAGGGCGCCGCCTACGCCACCGCGCAGCGCCTCTCCTCCCCGAAGCAGTCCCCCAGCCGCCTGGCCAAGTCCTACAGCACCAGCTCGCCCATCAACATCGTCGTCTCCTCGGCGGGACTGTCGCCGTCCCCCATCCGAGTGACCTCCCCGCCCACCGTCCAGTCTAATATTTCCTCCTCTCCTATCCACCAGTTAAGCTCCACCATCGGCACTTACGCCACCCTGTCGCCTACCAAGCGGCTGGTTCACGCTGCCGATCAGTACAGCAAGCATTCCCAGGAGCTGTACGCCACCGCCACCCTGCAGAGACCCGGCTCCCTCGCAGGTAACACCGCGGCCGGCAGCGCCTCGGGTCCGCGGGGGTCGGGGGTGCGCGGTGCGGCCGCGCCCGCGGAGGGGAGGGGAAGGGAGGCGGCGAGGGGCGAGGGACGGCGACAGACGGGCTGCCAGGGCCSCCGGCCGAGCACGGGAGCGAGGGAGCGGGGTGCGTTTGACAGAAGAACGGTGCGTGGGAGAATTGCGGGTGGGTTTCATCCCGGGTCGTGTCCGGAGAGGCTGCCTGCCCGCTGGAGCTGAAGTACCTGAGTTCTCCCGGCCCGTCCCGCCTTCCCGGCGCCGGGCAGGTGTGCGTGCTGCCGGGGGGGGTGCGGGGCTCGCCGCGCTCCCTGCTGTGACCCACGGTGCGGGTGGGGGGTTTGTTACCATGGCGAATCCCTGCTCTGCCGCGATCAGAACCTCTGAGCCTTTTGCAGGGAATCGCTCTTCCCCGGATTTACAGGCGGCTCTGGCGTACTTGACAAGTTTGGGGTTACTTAGCGGGAACTCCCGGTGCACCGAGTCGTGCCGAGTAAGAGGTGGCGGTGATTTGGCTCCGAATGCTCTTTGGGGAGCAGGCTGTTACAGCTGATTTAATGTCTCTGTAAACGCAGACTTTGAGCAGATCTAGAAGTGAGATGCTGGTGCGCTGTTCCCTAAACCATCTCTCTGCTAAACTGAGCATCCTTCAGGGGTGGGTTTTTTGTGTTCTCAAAATTTCCAGTTTCATTGCTATAGTAACAGCTGCTATGCTCATATGTTCTCTTGTGTGACATAAATAGATTTGAAGATAAATAGGATACATAAAAAAGTTTGGCTGAGTTTAGCAGTCAGGTACATAAGTTTCTGCCTGGAGTGAAGACCTCACCCCCTTTCTCCTCTCACCCACCTCCCCTCCCCCACTCCAGCTGTTGTCAGCATTGTGTATAATTCCAGTGTGTCTAAACACACARAGTGAATTAACTAATAATAAAATACAGTTTTCATCTATCTCCTTGTAAAAACTATTGGCTGGAGGTTTTTTTCCTATTTAAAGGGCAGGGATTTAAAAACTTTTATATCTTTGCATATATATATGTATGTATGTACATGATATATGTATCACCCCATTTAATTTCAGAATGAGTAAAGTGGCAGTATCATTAAATTACGGTAAAATCAAAACCTTAGGATGTTTATATCAAGCTTGTTGTGAGTGAGTCTCAGAATACTAAGTGGTTTATTTAGCAATTATATTAACACAGCTTCTCCCTGCTGTAGTCCAACACACTGTTGGCCACACATATTACTGTCTTTGTACRGTGGAAATTTAGAATTGCGACAGACTTTGTATTTTAGGGAGTTTTCTAACTTCATCCTTTAGCAAGAGTTGGTTGAGTCTAAAAAGGCATGGACAGAACTGTCAGCATTAAAGGAACAGAGAAAAAAAATAAATTTAAAACTTATATACCTGTGGCTATGAGCTATTAGTATTTCTCTTATTTTTCTTACCTTTGTTCTAGGATAGGACTCTTTGTGTTGGGAAGTTTCTAACAGTCACAGTACTTTTTCCTGTTTATGTACTGTTAGCATTGGAATTTGTGTTGTATTYGGGGTTTGGTTTTGGGTTTTTTTAAGAAGGCATCTTTTGTAGCATTGCAGCATCAGATCTGTAATGATAGCTTAGTCCAAAACTTTTCTGTAGGGTTTAAGGTCCAACATGATGACGCTGAAGTGCAAGAGAAGGTGTTCATCCTGGACTAGATCCAAGTTGAAATGTGGATTTAGGTTTTTTTGGCCTTCTTGGCCAATAGTGTTTCTACAGGCAGGCATTTCTAATAGGATTTTCTACTCTGTTTTGAATAAAAGTTWAGGAACTGACATTCATTTTCTTGGWTTGCTTTTAAGTAAAGGCTTTTGATAAGAATTCTGCATCTTGCATAACCTGCGTCTTTTTAAAGCCTGCTGCAGGAAGTTGCCTGATTTACTGATTTATGGTTTTGGTGAAAGAAAAGCCTATAGATGATACATGCATCGAGAAAATGGCTGGTGTATTTTGTATGGTGGATTTTTTTTTTTTATGGGAGGGAAATAGTGATTGACCATTTGAGTGGWTAAGTTTGTAAAAATTGATAAAGCAGCACTAACTTTTCCAAGTGCTTGGCTGATCAAAACAAACATAACAATGTTCTGGGTCACTCATCTCGTAGAGATTTGGTTTTAAGATATGTAAAAACCCTCRTTGTTTCATTTAATAATAAATGGAAAATCCTGTTACTCAAATAAGTATTAAGTGGCAGACAGGCAGAGAGTATTGCTACTTGAAAGAATCAGTGTAAGCAACAGTGTGTTAGCAAATACCTTTTTTTTTTTTCCCCACAGTGGTGATATGCCTTTCAAGAAGTCCTTGAAAGGAGCTTTATCACGTGATCAGTTCTTTTGCAAAGGTTTCCTATTGTGTGCTCCCACCCCTTATTTTCCATTGCCATTCTTATGCATGTTCCTCATGGCCTCCCTGCCATCCCGGAGTCACACATTTGCTAGCAGTGTTAAGTGCCTGACTAATCTTCTAGACTTTCACTGGCTTCACTGAAGTCAATGGACTCCTCAGAGGCTTAAAATTAGCATATGCTTTAGAGYTAGCCAGGATCAGATGTTACAGATACTACTAAGGCAATCTTAATTTCTTCTTTTTTTCTGTAAGTATTTTTGTTTGGAACAGGTTTCGATTTTGAGCTGTATGTATTTTAKATTTTTGCATGAGTTTTTCAGTCATTGTGTTACAAGTCAAACCYCCTGAGAAAGAGAGCAAGCAAGTGTATTTTGAGAAGCTAATATTCAATAAATAGTGTTTTGGCTTCTTGTTCAAAAMATCGAAAGATTAGTTGAAGTTTTTTGGGATTTTTGAGAGAGAGAGAGGAGGAGGAGGAGGAATGGAGAAAGTTGTCACATTGCACTGATTGATGGTTTGCCTGCTGTGATTAATGTGAAGCTGCATTGGTACGTATGTGTCATCAAAGGCATGATGTTAAACTAAGTAATCTTTTTTATATCTGGCAATAAAAAATAAGTATTTGTARTAATTACTASAAATACAAATAATGCATTTGTTTTAATTATTTTTGCATGATATAGAAAGTGGTCCTGGAGTTATCTAGTTCATGATTACTACTGGGTTTCRGTGTGCTAAACAAGCCAAACTGTATCAGAGCCAGACTTAGATATTTATAAGAGAAGACATTCAGATAAGATCCATTTTTTGAAAAATTCAAATGAAAAGTTACATAGATTGCCCAAAACATAATCTGTGCAAGACTTAACTGAGGAGATGGCGTTATTTATATTAATTTCCTACAAATTTGATTATGAAACAACTTGAAATTATAAAAATGGCAWTTCTTAGACTTCATCCTGAATTTCAAATGAGACATGCAACAGCGTGCAATGACTCAGTTTTAACCGAGTAACCTTAGAAACGTCTTCAGAAATGGCTTTTAGTCTAGTTATATTTGAGCTGTTGCCACTGCCAAGTGTGTGTGTGTATGGGTGTGTGTGTACATGTGTATATAGTGGCTCTGGTGAGTGTACATTTGCTGTGTTTATTCTTAGTCTAGCTGCTTCATTGCTATGATCTGCAATTACAGTTTTAGAAGTACTTTTCTGCTCTTCACTGCTCCAAAGCATATTTGACCGTCTGTTCAAGCAGCAATCCAAATCCAGAAAGCTCGGTTTGTAAATACATTCTTGCAGCCCCCACACCTGCACTGAGCTTCAGAATGCTGCTGGGAGCCAAACTCACCAAAGCAGCCCTGGAAGGAAGAGAATATAGGACAGCAAGCAGCAGAAACATGGGGAAACTCTTTCAGGAGGCAGGTCATGGTGCAGGTGCCCACTCTTCATGCTCTTCTGAAGCATCTCCTGCTGGGCAAAATCAGAGAGACAGTACTGGAGGAATACTGAGTTTATTTAGGAGCAAAGGGAAAGGAGTCAAAGTGTGCTGTTCAGGTGATTTGTGCCTCAGGTTATGCAGCTGGGACCAGCTCCGATGTTACAGAGCCACTCCTACCTCTTCATCCAGTTTGGGGAAAACTAGAGACACATAAAGAAATGGAAAGCAGTTTTATGCATTGGCTTATTACAAAAAAAAACCAAAAAAA
>NW_026623257.1:162052-178540 GCF_030028575.1 Malurus melanocephalus | reverse complement strand
GTTAACTTTAGGCAATGAATGTTGGTGTGAATCACTCGGTATAGCATTAGGTGGAAGGAATATTATACAGCTATCTTTCATGAAGGATGACATGTTCCACTGAAACAAGAGCTGCAGCATCCCTGTAGACAGCCCTGATGCTACCACTGTTGAAAATTTCAGTGCTCAGGCTGGTGTTTACCAAYGGTGTTCTTTCAAGTCCCTGAAAAATCAAAATGGGAAAGAATTTTTCCTTTTTGAGTAGAACTGTTCAYGTGCACATGTAGTATTAACATTAAAATAACACTAGTTTATAAAAATGTGGCATGGGTTAATGCATAAAATATGCTTTCCACTCTTTAATGAGCAAAGAGTTCTAAGTTTATCAGAGTTTTAATTGGTTCCTTCTGCTCCTTCATCTGTTTTGCCTCACTCTTCTCTCTCTTTGCTAAGGAYCTTCCTTTACCYTTTCTCCACTGCATATGATGTGTTGAACCCTGGTTTTCCATTGGGATTTATGGCAGGACTCCTATTTGATAGTGAGTATTGACATGTTTTAGCATGTCAGTGTGCAATCATAAGGGCACAGAACAGCTTCAGGAACTTCTTATGGGATAATTGATGGACATGACYACTAACATGGATTGATGTTTCTTTTTTGATTGAAGATACTGGATCATCTGTATATCACTAGATCATTGCCATCTTAAAAAAAAATTATCTTGCTAAGTTTGAGAGTTCTCCAGTAAATCACACTGTACTATTTGTGCTAGAACAGCTGCCTTTCTTTAACTTACAGCCAAAGAGAACCTAAATCACCCCAGAATTACAAGTCCCATGTGCCTTTCAATCCCCAGCTGAGACTGAGAGCTGAGCTAATAAAATAGTCTGGGTGTGATGTGCCATTGTACTTCTTTGGTCAGGCAAGGAAGAAGAAATACTTGGGTTTTTCTTTGGCTTTHAGATAAGCTCTTGGACCATCTATATGATTGATAATAACTGAAGGGACACTCAGTTGTTTCCCGTAACTATTCTGTGTTTTTACAGAATCCCGTGAGTATCTCTTTTATAGGGAGAACCAAATTGCTTCATTAATTTTAACCAAAGTAGTTTTCCATAGATTTTTTCTTAAGTTTTTTTCCTTTGTTTTTATTAGCTGGAAAATTCCTGTTTCTGCTGTCAGAGCCTTTACACATGAGAACACTSTTAATGCTTGTTTGTTCTCGGACAGTCTTAGGATTTTTTTTTCTCCTGCTCTTTTTGTTTTGAGATTCTTTCAGGTAAGAAAACCAAGTGGAAGATTTTGAGTAATATCCAGCAACATTTCAGAGATTAATCTGAATTTAGAATTTGGTGTCTTTCTGATACAAAATTACTTGTTTCCACACTGCAGCCTGGATATTAGATACACTGGTGTTGGAGTTGATACAAATTTACAACTCGGTGTTCATTTTGCTTTTCTTTGTCTTYTATTTTACCTACTTCTTCAGCGATAGTTATGTTTCTAATTGTTACGACTGAAACGTTTACAATAGTGCTCTGTTCCAGCTTGGACAAGGTATCCAGAATGGACAGTGTACAGCAAAAAAGTGGAAGGAATGAAGTGGATGGCTTTGAAAGGTGTTATTATTGCTGTGATCTTTGCTACTGTATCTTTTAGATCTAGCTTACATGAAATTGATTTGCTTGTAGGAGAGAAAGAATTGACAAGAGCCAAGTAGAGAATCACCATGTGCATGGATGCATCTTTGAGTTAATGAACTTGACCTTTGGCTCCCAATGTGAGCAAACACTAGAAATGGATCTAAACTTGGGTCCTCTTCTCTCGCTGATCACCACCTTTCCCTTTGCTTCCCATTCTTGATRAGGGAAATTGTTTGATTGATCTTCCTAATGGTCTTTCAGAGGGGTTGAAATCAAATAATATTGCAGATGAAAAAGCTTTTGGGCAAAGAGCACCAGCCTGCACCAGTGCTTAATAGAGGTTCAACTTGTGTAAAGCTGCAAGTATTTTCACCAAATGATTGGGAAACTGAGTGGCGGTGGCTGTTTCTGGGATTTTAGGTGAATGTAACATCAGACATGCTTCTGGGGACTACTGAGACCCGTGCTGTTGCTTGGTAACCACACATGTGGTTTCTGGCCTCTGGTCCTGAACTTTAGCAGTACACCTAAGAAGGCCAGGATTCAAATGTGAGCATGCAAGTTACTAGAAGAAATTTCTTAAGCATCAGAGCAGAATTGGAAGTGTCTCTGCTTATATACCTGCKGAGCAGGAGCACAAGAAGGAGCTAAAGTTGACAAAAAGCTGACAGAGAAGAGTTTGTGTCCTTAGCAGAAGGATGGTTAATCTGAGGAGCTGGAATTTGCCAGTTTTTCTTGGCTGCTGAAATCCAATGGAATGTATGAAGTCAAAGAGCAGTGTTTTGGGAGTCTCACTTTATGGAACTTAGGTTAGGGCAATGGAAATACATTAACTAGTGTTGGCTCTCCAATTCAAATGCTTGTCTTGCTTAGGTTGATCTGTGTTCTGTTTAGTGTGTGAGATTACATCATATACTGGAATAGAGCCTCATATGTCCAAATTTTTGTGTCTTAGGGCATGCTTCTGAGACTGAATCTTSTCCTTGCCTATTACAACCCATTTTTGCCCTCAGGTCTCAGTGGTGTCCTCTTGTCTTCTTCAGTTGCCAGGAGTGTGATTTTGTGCCTGGGGTCTTCAGCCTCAAACTCACTTCCTTAGAGCAGAAGAGAGTGCTTTTGTATGAGGTCAGGAGTATTAGGCAAAGGCAAGGTCCCCTTCTGTTAGATTTCTGACACTCAGGCTTCCATGGCACCAGAGAAAATATTTGCTTGTGCTGTACAGTCTAAAATGGGATATCTGTGTTTGTCTTGCTTGTGCACTGGACAGAGAAGGCACATGTGGAAGCTGCAGCTCCCTCAGAGTCTCAAACCCTGTTGCAATGCCTTATCCAGTTGCCTGGAAATGTTTATTGCAAAAGTATTGATAATAAGTGACAGAAATATTTTTTTTTTTCATCACTGTCTTTGGGTATTTAAGAGAAGTGAGAATGTGCTCTTCATTTTTACTGTGGTGGAAAACATCATCCTTTCCAGTTGCTGTGACACGGAAAACTGTTTGGAGAAGGTGGAGTAGCTGAGATCTAGAAAGTCAGYATGCAGCTCATCATTAACATAAGCATTCATTTGTTGGGATATCTAATAGCTTTTTGGTTGTTGTGCACACACACCCTCTTTAAAGCAGTGCAGATGTCTCTGATCAAAAGTAGGTATATAACTGTGGCAGAAAGAAGATGGCAAAAYGGGCAGTTGAGGAAAGCTCCATTTATTTAAGGCCAAAGATTGGGTGTGGTCAAAGATTGCCCACGTCTGCCCGTTCCAGATGCAGAGTGCTCATAGGTGACACACGTAACTTGTCAGTGGTTGCAGCTGCCAGAAGCTGCCAGAATCTCGTCTCACATTGGACGAGATTTGCTCTATGAGCTGTCATGGGTAATAAATGAGGAAATTTTTTGGTAATCATAGGGTCAAATTTGAAGTTCACATAGATAGGGACCCAGAACAGAATATCTTTTGGTTTTATAGCAGTGGTGTTGGAGARGACAGAGAGATACTATCTAATGATAATGAATTCATGAAACTGTACATTATTATAAGTGGCTAGAAGCAAAAGTCACCATTTAATATGCTGAAATGAGAAGGACCAAGTGATGACTAATCTTATAGTTATAAGGCATGGCATATGAAACTGCCAGTTGGATCACATAGATTTTTAATAAGTACATCAAGTGCAACTTACAGTGTATAAGTGAAGAACAGTGTCTCTGCCCACRGTAGGGGGTTGAAACTAGATGATCTTTAAGGTCCCTTCCAACCCAAACCATTCTATGATGCKGTAATAGAAAAGTGCCATATTTGTTTGAGTACAAGGGTTAGAAATCTCATGCAATCCTCCCATCACTGAGGGACTTTTTGCATGCACTTTTCTGTATTTACTTCCTGTATAGTGTATATCTGTGTCTTGCCTTATGGCCCCTTATCCTCTCTGTCCAATCCAGGTGCAAACCATCCCTTTTATCAGCGAGCCAGCTGTGCTACTCTCAGGCAGTAAAAGCTTTTGATCATAGGGCTGAAGCTGTCCCCGGGCTTAAAGAGTGGCCTGGGAGGAAAGCAAGGGTGGAGAAGGAGCTGCAACCCTCTGATAGTAGGGCAGATTTGCTGTCACTGGAGAGCAAAATGACACCTCTCCATGGGGTCTTTCCCTCACCCACAGCTTGCCTGAGCATCCTGTTCAGTGAGATTGTAGTCATGTTTACATTTGCTCACCAAAAGGTGTCATGAGCTCTTCAAAGTCCTGGGAGCATGGTCTGTAAAGGAAGGTGAGCTGGACTTAGATATTTGGGAAAGAAGGTGGAGGGAGACAAGATAACAGCTCTTGGCATGTTTGGGGTAATATACCCTGGAGAAAGGGAGGACTGAGTGAAAGAAAAATTGCGGACCTGCTAATCACAGTGCTCTTTGGACATTGCACCAAAAATTGATAGAAAGGATAATGTAAGACATAAAGGCAGTAAATGGTTAATGGGATAATTTGTAATATGAGTTCTCCAAAAGCAGATTGTGCTGGAATGACCTGCTTACTGACCTTTTCTTAGATTATATTTGATGTCTTTCTATTTCCTGTCAGGGCTCTGAGCACGCATTTTCTGTAGTGCCACTTGGGAAATGTTTAGTTAAGCTACAGAAGATGGATATTCCTGCAAGAGTGTAGCTGGGCAGGGACCTGGGTAAAGGAACATTGTCAGTTTGTCATTTTGAAGATTGAAGTAATGGAAAGGAAGGGTACTACTAATAAAGTTCCACAAGGAGAACTCTTTTGGCTACTTGAAAAATACTTTTTCKTTTTATTCGTTTATCTTGGCACAAAACCACAAAATAAGCCAAGGGAACTTCTTGATAGTGGAATATTAGAAGGAATTTTCTGAAGAGAGGAAGATAAATCCTGTGTAGAAAGAGTTTTGCAGATGAGAGAGAAAGAACAGAATTGGAGCCAAGGTAATAACAGACGTAATAGCTAGTTGCCTGTTTGGCATCTTGKGCTGAAAAGAAGAGCAGGAAAATGCCTGTGTGACCTGGTTGAGTACAGCGTACTTCAGCCACCGATATTAGGAGCATGATAGAATATTGCATGGCCTAACATGGCCTCACATAAAAAGCAAAACTGAGAGTGTCATACGGGGTTAGGACTTCATCTGGCGAATGGTACACAGCTGTGACCCCCTGTGGGCAAGAGACATTCTTTCTAGCCYTCATCTCTTCTGAGCTGTCCTGCGTGGATTATTAAAAAATGCAGAAGCTTGTTGTACACAGACATGACTTAGTGTGTTTCTTCATTTCTCAGCAGAGAAAAGGCTGTTAGATTACATAGTTGCACATGGTAAATAGAGATTATTCGTTAAAGATGCTGAATCCTGGTAAAAAGAAATTTGATGAAGGATTTGCCATTCATTGGAAAAGGATAAGATTAGTCAAGATCCTGGCAGCTTTTAGAATAGTGCTTCCCTGCCATGGTCGGGATGGGGGCTRGAACTAGATATCTTTATGGTTCCTTCCTACCCTTTCTATATTTGTGATTCATCTGACCAGGGAGGACGTGAGAGCTGAAAGTATCTTCTGAGCAGCTGTTCACCATCAGCCTTTGTTTTTAACATTTTGGCTAGACAACTGTAATCCATTTGACAGGAGCTTCTTTGTGAACTAGTGCTCCTCCATTTTCCCTCAAAAGATTTGAACCTGGTAGCCCTAGTGAATGATTGAATGAACCCCAGCCATGATTGCACTTTGTCTGGTCTCTGAGCAAACTTCAAATTTTTCAAGGTTTATTCATACAAATTTTGGGTTTCTTTCTATCTGAAGTTGTGGCATCCTTGTCTGTGTTACATCTTGAGATGTCGTTGGCAAGAATATGAAGCTGATGCTGAGCACAGCTGAGCAGTCTCCTCCAAAGTGATCTAGTTTGTGTTCTGCCATGCTTAAGATTCTACCTTGTGAACCCAGGAATTCAAGAATTAACTGTCTTAGCTATAACACTCTTCTGAAGTTTTATCAAGGTTGTGATGGATTGCATGTCACCACTTTGTTCAGTCTGCAGTAGTTATTGGATTGCTTTTGTGACATCAGGCAAAACTTGATGCACATGTCTTCAGCCAGCCATATGGCCATGGAAGTGTTGGCTTCACAGGCATGGCAGCCATTTGACATGCAAATAGTGTCAATTTGTATGGTTTATGAATAATCAGGAAATAGTTGTGTGACAGCTCAGAATGCCCCAAGTGCTTGTCACCTTTGGACTAACATGCATCCTATTCTTCTAATTGAAATTACTGTAAAAGTCATTCTTGAAGTTGCGCACTTCCAGCAGTTTATTGCAAACTGCTGTGAACACATTTCTTATGTTCCTTATCTTAGATCTGCTTTTTTTTTTGCCAGTGACCTTCTTTCACCATTWGTCTCCCACAGCATTTGTCATGGCCATTTCATTTAGCATGGACTCTCTGCTGGAGTGACAGGACTCTTTCAGCCTAAGGTCCTTTTATGGCCATGCTTTTCAGCAATAATCTAGATTTGTGAGGTTAATTGCAAAGTCTGTTTTGTTGGTTTCATTTCTTTTCTTTTCTGCACTCTCTTTTTTTTCTTTAAAAAGTTCCTGCTGAAAAAAATCTGTAGCCATCCGTATCCTTCTTTGCTTGTTGCTTATTGTGGAAAGATTTGCATAAGATACTTTCTGAATTTTTGGAAGTTGGGTACTAAATGCATACTATTGAGTGATTGCTATATTAGTAAGAATAATGACATAAAATGGAAAACTTTATTTTATGGGATACAGTGATTATTCCAGCATAAACTTTGCCTAAGTCCTTAAGCTACTCATGTCATGGTGTTAACAGTATTCCTTTTCTTAGTCTCTATATTCAGCATTTCTTTTATTGAGAGCACCCCTGTTAGAATTGCTTTAGATTAAAATTATTTTAGTAATAGGAGATTATTTTAAGTTTTCTAACAGAAGTCTAATTATGTACATAAGGGAAACAACCTAAAACCAGTTTGAGTATTGGTACAATAGTTATTTGAGCATAATTGTAAAAGTGGGTAATTGTTGGTCTAAACTCCTTTACAGGCATAACTAAATTCTTTAGTTAGATTGTATCCAAATTGATTGTGTATACATTTAATAAAACCTCCATTCTTTAACTCAGATATTTTAAATGCAATGAGTCTCAAATGAATAATGAATACTTGATGAGTAATAGAGTRTGTTACAGAATTTGCAGAGATATCTTCCCATTCTTGAATGTGGCATTGAGAAAAAGACAAAGACAGTGAACTCCATTTTTTTCTCCTGAAATGTCACATACTTACACCTCATGTCTTGAAGTACAGAAASCAGGGACTGCAAGCAAGTGTTCACTGAGGAGGAGAAAACCTCTGGGAGGATAAAGTGTTTAATATTCTATCAAAGATGACTTTATGTAAAAGAACAAATACTACCTGATGCTTTTCTCTATTCTATCAGTGAAAGGCAAGTTTGAGTACAGTTACAGATAAAATTTCCAGACGTCAATGTTGTTCACACATCTAATAAAGTGCAATCTTCTTGTAAAAAGAAGATCACTTTTCTGTGAGCAAACCCCTGATGTGGTGTCTTAGATTTCATCTGTGTCTATCAGAAACTGGAACATAGCTTTGCAAAACAAGAGCARTAGTCATAATAAGTCAATACTTTTAGAAGGCGCATGTGTGATCTGGRTTCACTGGAGCTATGCCTTTTCTCTGTTAGCAGGAAAACTGCCTCTTGGAACTGTGAACTTCTAGGAACGACAGTATAATTGGATAAAGAATTCAGGTTGCCCAGCAAAAGCCAGTTGAGGAATACTATAGCTGAGCAAACTTGGCACTTCATTACCCAACTGAGTTTTGTTTTCTGGTGTTATCTTTCCCACAGTGTTGCACAGTGATTGTTTTTCCCTTTGGGAGCCACTGTTCCACAAAGCACCTTCCTTAGCAAATTCTCTGTGAAAATCGTGAGAATTTGGCTTCTAGTAGGATTTAAGCTCTAGGTATTTTTCCTGTTCTTTGTGCAGGGAGGAGTTGATGTGGAAAGGTTGTCCCCTTCCCCCTGCACCAGAGTTGCTGTGAGAGCTTGCTCTGTTTCAGGTTGGGTGAGCTGATGCTCAGTTTGGGGGAAGGCTTGAGAGTTGCTGGGTTTTTTAGCTGCTGTGCTTTTCCACAGTGTTAAACACGATCAGAAATTTAASTTTTCACCAGCAGGCATTAGTGCAATAGTGCCTGATTTGTTTTGCTGGAGGCAGCAGTGCTTTTTAACAAAGCACTCATGCTGCTGGAARTGGTCTCTAGCCCTACAGAGACCTTTGGGGGTTTGGATGTTTAGCCTGTACTGATGCTTAAGCAGCAGAAATTGGGTCCCCAAGTTTGCTTACRTACAGCCCTGTGAAGGAAGGAAGACAGGGCTTTGGGGAATTAAGGGTGTGCTGGTACTTCCCTTTGGTTTGCAATCCTTGTCACTGAAGCATTCACTGTAGGGTTCCACAGACTATCCCATAGAGGGTTATTTTTTCTGGATATTTGCTTTTGGGGCATGTCTCATCAAGTGCACTAGTATTTTGTTCCTTTCCTTGCTGAGCTGAATGCATTGCAACAGCCCCTGCATTAGCATAGGTGCAGCACAAATTTGTAGAGTTCAAAAYTGGAAATRATAAATTTTTATCTTTTGTAAAATSAAGATTTTAACAAAACTTCAAAGATCTCTGCTGCTATAAAGGCCTAATACTGTTTTCAGTTGTCGTGAAGCTGTGGTGAACTATCCAAACAGCTTTGTGCAGGGCTGCTTGGYAGTGTTGCTTAGTAACATCATCCTAATGCTGAGGACTCAGCTCTTAGTCAAAGTGGTTAGCGAGCAGAAAAGTCAGGAACAGTGATTTGTATCACCAGATAGCAGTATCTGTTCCCATTTGTGTATGGGACTTCTTTTCCCTTTTTTTTGTAAAGTTGGCAGGGTTGAGGGGTGTGGAAGAGGCAGAGCTTTAGATACAGGAATGGAAAAAAAACAAACACAAAGCAACACCCAATAAGATCAATTACTTAATGGTTTGGGGAAAAAAAAAATCTCACTTTCTTCTCTGCTGAAGGCAAGTTATTGATGTATGGTAGTGGTTGGTTTGGGGCAGTTTCCATTTTTCATTTTTTTCTTCAGTGACAGTACCCTAGATCAGAAATGAAATAGGAATTATCTCCCTGAACTTGTCTGTCACATTTAATCTGCTGTTTCTTCCTGGCTATCTTTGCCTCTCATCTCTTTGCTCCCAGTCAAACTTTCCTTCTTCCACTAGCAATTTATTTTTGATGAAATGTTTTAAGCAGGTGAATGCTTCCCAACAGAATGAGGGCAGTAGCAGAAAGAAAGAAATGCTTAGGAGGAGGTACAGTTATAWGGTGTGGGTTTTCACTGTGTTCCTTAGATTTCTAGAATTATAATAATTGATACAATATTTTGCAGTAAAGTCATATTGCATGACTAAAATCACACACAACTTAAAAAATACTTTTACATTTATTTTTCTTTTAAGTATTTTTAGCAATGTAATGGATGWCAATATTTGGTTAAAAAAGTAGTTTAAATGGGATAAAAATTCTTTGGATACTTCTTCTAAGACATAGTAAGCTTATCAAATGATATTTAAAGTTTATTTGGGTCCTGTTGCTTGCACTTTAAAAAAGTGTAATTTTTTTTTWAAATTTCTTCCTTCCTTTCTTTATATTTAACACTGATGTGAACAGTGCTGGCCCTCGTTCAGATGCTGGTTTTGCAGTGTCCCTTAAGCAGCCAAAGCCAATCTGTTTTGAGGAGACTTTCCTAAGATACTTAATCTGGTTAATGGACAAATTATGTCTGGGAAGTTCCCCAGCGTGAGCGTGGCGGTATCCTGACGGTGACACTGCTAATAGGTTTGACAGCGCAGTGAGAGTTTGCAAGAAATGCTCCAGACCATTCATCGTATTGCACTTTAATCTTTTAAGYAGAAAACCTGAGGAGAAGCATGCTGAGGTACTGACAGGTGAAGCAAGCCTGTTCTTTCKGTTCTGGGGACTTAAATGTCGGGGTACAGACTTATTTAGTGGTGATCCCCCATAGTATGGTCTGAGGATTCCAAAGTGGCATATTCATGGGTATTTTTTCAGGCATTCAGAGTTTGATATTAGTTGAAAGATGTCATGTGTAATTAGTCAATTCATTGRTGGCATTTTTTTCCTTGTTTATCTGTACAAATAGTCCCAAGTCACAGAAGAATGGTGTAGTGAGGATAGAGAAAGAGTGTAAAGACAGAAAAGAGTTTTGATTCTGAGCTTTCATTAGTTAATCTTTAGGTCCGGTAGTTGAGGAAAGAAAAAATTGATACATTTTTGTTTGTGTGTATATAAATCAGGTGAGAATGCTGTGTTTAAAAAAACTCCTGAATCCAGTTAAAAAGAATTCCCTGCAGACTGTGTCCTGGTTCTAGTGACAGCAGATCTTTGGTGAGCTAGGGGCCCAGGCTGRTGTACCAAGGTGTGCATTAGCTGGTACTGCCATATGGCCTGTCGTGTCTTACTGGTTAATTTCACCATCTGTCATGTCTTAACAATTTRTATTCACTTTCAGTACTCAGGTTAGAAGTGTTTTCTTCTCTTTGGTACAGTAATTTTCATCACACAGTGCTGTTACATTTCCCTTATCCGAGTTTTATTGGTTTTGTTTATAGTCCTATTACTTGTAGATTGCACTTTCCTTTTCCAGTGTTATCAGTAGATGATGCATACATTCAKGCAGGCATTTTGGAAATGTTCCTGCATAAATTTCTGGTACAAAACAAAGTCAGTATCAAAATTTGAGCTGTGAATGTTTGACTCTWCTTCTCCCTCTGTTCACTTCTAATTCTGCACTTGTGTTCACATGAACTTCTTTACTATGTAAATTAAAACAGGTCAGTGTCTGYAAAACAGGTTTCACTACATATGAGTTCAGAGTAAAAATCCCACTATTCATATGCTCTTTCTCATGTGTTGCTTTCTCAGAATTGCAGTGAAACTATGACCTGATCTACTGTATATATTTATTCATTTAATGAGGATAGTAGCRTTTCAGGACAAGCATCTAAGAGAAACGTATGTCAAAAAGGGGTTTCAGCCATGATGTGCTATTTAAATCAAAAAGTACTTTTAGTCCTCTGAAAAGCATGCAACATGTCAAAGCCACAAAATTTCTATGATTCTCTTTTAGATTCTGTGCTTATAGTCCTTTTATCTCAATGATGGGCATATTGCAATTTTACCATTTTCTGGGGTTGGTTTTGTTGGTTTTGTTTTTGTTTTTTCTTTTCTTTTTGTTCTTAAATTTGTTGTCTAAGCAACGTTGTCATTATATTTAAAATTGAAAATTGGTGCGTAGTCCTTGTTAGCAAGATTCGTCTTCTATGTGTGAGGTGTTTGTTGTAGTGTGTTCTGACTTTGATACTTAGAGCCTCAAGTAGCCAGAGATCTGCTGTGTGTTGAAAGGTGGGGGATTGCAACAAAATTAATTAAAYTTAAATTAAACTAAATTAAGTTGCAAACATGTAACTGGTAAGGGGTAATAGAATGGTCATTGAACTTCAGCTCATTTCTTATTAATGATGTTTCTCCATCATAGACATAAGGAATTTGTTTAACAGGACTCTTGATCAATGTATTTAGTGATGGAGGATTTCTGCATGAAGGCTGAATGGTTTATCTGGTCAAATCTGAWTTTTTTTTTTTAACTTTGAGATGATCACTTGCATATTCCGTGTTTCCAAGGAGCTGTTAAGTCCCGGAGAGCAGGACACTACTGTATGCTCTTGCTGTTAGAGATGTTAGAGAGTATCATGACTTTCTAGGGCTTCTTCTTAAGGCTGTGACAAGGCAGAATGACAGGTTATAAAGGCTTCACATGGAGCACAAATAAAAACTGTTCAAGATTTATTAAAGTACTCACAGTTGCCTGTGATCCATTAATTTCAGCAGTTTTAATATCTTTAGTTTCTTGAAATGACAAATGCTGACAATATATTGGTTTACTTTATTGACCTAAACTGTCAGATTAGCAGTGTCATTCAAACGTGTCTTTTGTATTTATTTTCTTGACAGCCTGCACCAGCTTTGAAGAGCAATTAGGGATTATTTTGTGCTTTTCTCTCATGTTACACTTGTCTGACTGCAGTATTTATCTTCCTCTGGAAAGTGAGACTTTATCAAAAAAAAGAGCATTTTCCTAGGAAACAATTRTTTCCCTTTATTACTGAGGAAACTATCTGAATAATGTGAAAAAATTTAGCAAGTAGGGTAGGCATTTTTGAAGTGTAAAAAGTGGACATTCACTTTTTGATCCAATTTGGTAGGACTGCACTTTTCACATGTTCTTTCTATTGCCCTTCTTAAATGTGAGAAGAGAGGATATATCCCATGTAGGAATGTGTGGTTTCATCTGGACAGTTCTAGGTTATCACTGTTGCCCTAATCCAGTTCAGATGGCCAGGGTCTCACGTGATACCCCTGCTGGAACCTGACCTCAGATTACTTGTTGAAGCTCCACAGAGATGCAGAACCAGGGATGTTCTACTTGCTTTCAGGTTTCAGTCTTGCAGGCTTCAAAAGACAGAGAAGACTCTCCTTACTGTTACGTTTTGTTTTTTTTTTTTTTTTTTTTTCTTACAGTTAACCAGTTTCTGTTTAAAAAAAATAAATGTAACCATTTATTTTCTTGATTTGGTACCTCTCATAGCTGTTCTAGGGCTGCATAATCTTCTATATACCTTCTGCTGTGATGCATCTCTGGCATTGCARTCAAGTAATTTCTCAATCTTTTGTCAAACAAGATTGGACTATTGGAGTAATTAATGGATGGTTTCTTGAATCCCTAAATAATGGTTTAATTCTTCTCAGTGGCATTGCATTGGTTTGGTTTGTTTGTTTCTTTGTTTTTTAATTAATCTGTCCCACTTCACCACCATGATCACAAGAGTTCTGGATGTGCTCTGATGCTGGATACATCATCTGTTAATAACGACCTGCAGGGCTGAAAGTTTAGTCATGAGTTTTCTTTGAATTTGAACATRGACCTGTCTGTGAATGGGCATAATGCCTGATACTTGTCTGAAGGAAAAATAGCAATGCTGGTGGTGGCCAGGTGGGCTGGCTTGGGAATGGGGCTGAATACACTTTAGGAATTCGGAGGAGAAATGTGTGTGACCTTGATGCACATCACTGCTTGGATTTCAGGCAGCCCAGGGAGCTGCAGTGCTGTTAGGGGCATGAAGGGGTGGCAGCTGGCTAAGAGCAGGGTTTGGACAAGTGCAGCTTGGGGTGAGCCATSAATTCCCTAAAGCCTCTGGCTTTAGGGAAATCCCTTCTGAGGGCGCTGAGCCTCYTTGAATGAGAGAGTGCTCGTTGGCCTTGGTAGTAGTTTATTGATTGCTGCTTTTCTATTCCAACCTTGTTGCTTTTCCAGCTTCAGACTGCATTAATGCCAGTGTTTTTGAAATCAATGATACAGATCAGCTTGCAGCTTTGAGTAGGAAAGGATGTAGCTGTTTGCTCCTAACCCAAKMTGCAGGCAGGAGACTTGTTACACCYCTCTCYTTCTCAGTGACATCAGTTCTTTGAATTCATGGTCTTGGTTTTGATCTATCATCTGCACTGTCTCTCCAGTGCCTTCCAAAGCAGCAGAATATTGTGGAAGGCTGAGAGTACAGATGAGGTGGGATTCAGTTRTCTGAAATCCATATTGTTCTCTAAGTTATCTGTGTGACCTTTCCTGGATATAACTCTTGGTGTAACAGCTACTAGTTAGTTGATTTTAGTATTTAAATAAAATAGATGATAAAAACCTGTTGCTCCTCATTTGAGACTTGAATAAATTAATGCATATAAAAACTTTTAGAGCAGTTGAAAAGAAATTTAAACCAGATCAGCTTGCTGTTCTAGTTGTTTTTCAAATACCAGCTTAATAGAAACATTAGAAATTATGATGGCATTACATTTTTTATAAATCTTCTGATTTATTGTTTTTTAACTGTATTTAAGAACTTTAAAGGGTGATAATATTTTGTGTTTAAATGTTGACATTGCATAATTTGGAAATAGTGTAATAAAACTGCATATAGAAAAGAATAATTTTTGCTTGAGGCTGAAGGTATTTAGGAGACATACTTAAAAAATGGCCTCAATTTCTGAGATTTGAGAATGGTTTTGTTTCTAAAAAGAAAATATTTTAATTACCCGTTTAAATCTTCATTTTCTTSAAATGTTAGAGGAATAGTGGCAGTTACTCCCTGATAGAGTTTTAACTCTTGAACTTTTGCGGGGGAGATGCTCAGTCATAATGTTGTTACTCAGATGCCTTCGAGTTATTTTTATATTGCTGCTTAACTGTTTTCCATCAAGTTAGGCTGGTTATGCATTTTGGTCAAGGAATTTCTCTGGTTATACATATTTAGTACAGCAGTGTTAAAGTTTTGATTACATGTATAGTTTTCAAATAAATCTCTGTTTAATAATAGCACAATAAACTGGTATTAAGCCTCCATTCAGTGTTAGACAAGGATCAGCACTTGCAGGTGCAGAACTATTACTAGAGTATGAAGGAGGTTGAATTAAACTCACCTCACCAGAAGATTACCATACCAGTTCAACAACTTGTTGATATCTGGGTTATAGTGGTACTGAGCTCAATGGGGAAAATCTTTTAGCTTACAAGAAGCAGGATTAGGAAGAAAATCTGTTGTTCAAAAAGCATTGTTAACTTGTATGCGGGCAAAARAATTGTAAGTGCTTCTAGAATAGTTTGTAATTCTTTATTCTGTATTAAGCCTGGTTTGTTGATAAGCTGTTGAATGTCTGAAATGTTCTCAGTTTTTCTGTATTTTTTCCGCTGAGTACAGATTGAACCAAGTACACATTTAGATTTGGGTACATTCACAGCAGGCTGTTTTTTGGGCCACTCTGACAGATACTAGACTTTGRTGGGAGCAGTTCAGCTGTACTGAGAATCAGTCTCAAGGGTGCAGGGCTAAAGAGCATTTTGAAAATGCAGACCATGAAGAATTTAATTCTGTAATAGTAATATCAACTTTCTGTATAATTGCTGTAGTTAGAGATAAAAWATGTTTTTGGGATTCTTGGCAGACTTTCTGTTAAGGGGAGCAACAGAATTACTTTCAGCAGTGTGCTAGTGGCAAGTCAGTCTGAAAAGTGTTTGAAGGGAAAAATATGCAAATAGGACATTCCACTGAAAACATGCAGGAATGCTGAAAAATTCTGAAGAAAACACGTATATGGCACAAGCTGATTAGAAGGAAAGGGAATAAATTATTCTTTTCTCTCAACAATTTGTATTAAAGTTTAAGTAATGTTATGTCTGAATATATWTCTCATTTGTATCCTGTGTTGCTATCTCACCTCACTCTATATCTGTGCTTTGCATTTTAAAAGTGTTTAGTGTCTGTTTGTGCAACAAGAGCACTGCCAACACAATGATTGTGACAGAGGCTTTCAGCAGGAATGGCAACACCAATGATTTGAGCAGTGCAAGCTAAACCAGTGGAACATCACCTACGTACAGGATTTCAACCTCGCAGAGCTTAGCAGCAAGGGCCATAATAGTTGTATCTTTGATGGCTTTTCTAAACATTTAAGTAGCATCTTACCACTTTGTGGTGTRGACCTGCCAAGTGTTGCTTGGATGCTTTTTGCCTACTTATTTCATTTTTACCTTCAAAATGTGTAATGTTTGTTTGGCATTTTTGTGACTCTCCTTGCCAATTTGGTAACAGACCACAGAGCCGAAGTACCCCAGTGGCAAAAAGATTGAAGTGACAGCTTTAATCACAGTTGGAAATATACAAGTCTCTTTTATTAATGTTATAATGTAAACAATTTTTAATAGTAGAATAAGAAAACATTTTAATAAAATCCTGTTTGATCTTGTTATTAAAAAAGAATCCCCAAAAAACTGTATTCTTAAAATAGTTTTTTCAGGAGGCGTGTTTAATTTATTCATCTTCAGAAGATATTTAAGTTACAGAAAGTCTTAGCAATTTGATTTTTTGGAAAGTGTTGAAGGCAAAATATTRATGAGGCACAACCATTCTATTGCACTTTAGTGAAGCAACCAAAAGATCAGCCTTCATGTAAAACTGCATCCATTCATCAACTTCAGCTTATTTCATTTGTAGATCTTCAGATATGGGTATAACATGTGAAACTCGTTCTGACTGCCGCTCCTTTTTTCTCCCCAACCCTCCTACTTCCCCCAATCCTGGACCCGTTTAGTTGAGGACGTTCCTGGGGTTGCACTGCTTTTGCCTTTTCTTTTGTTTGGTGGAGGTTTTTTTTTTCTTTTGTGTGGGTTTTTTTTTT
>NW_026623257.1:159310-161816 GCF_030028575.1 Malurus melanocephalus | reverse complement strand
TTTTTTGGTCTCTATTTAAGAAGAAATGATAATTATGATATCTGTCTTGCCAAAATATGTCCCTTCCCTGGAAGAAACAAGATTTTGGTGTAGACGCAGGCAGCTGGATGATGCAGCTAAAGTGATTACCTGAAGCTGTTGCTGTTCTTGTTTACTGTTTCTGTTGCATGTTGAAAACACTTAGTTTTGTTTTGGGGGTTTTCTTTTTAAGTGCTACTTTCAAGTAAATTGTAATATTCAGATCCTGTATTTGTCACTTGTTTTCTCTCTCTTAAATGTCTCTTATAAATCTGTTTGCAGCTGGGTCTCGGGCATCTTACAGCAGCCAGCACAGCCACCTTGGCTCCGAGTTAAGGGCACTGCAGTCTCCAGAACACCATATAGATCCTATTTACGAAGACAGAGTTTATCAGAAGCCCCCTATGAGGAGTCTCAGCCAGAGTCAGGGGGACCCTCTGCAACCAGCACACACAGGCACATATCGCACTAGTACAGGTAGGTGGATGTAACCTGCATGATTGCCTTCTTATGAGATGTGTAACTTACTCTGTGGTACTAACTCTTCTTCTCTTTCTGATGTGCTTAACCAAGTGTATTCTGTGCATGCCAGTCAAATAAAATACCCTTTGCAGATGGCAGCTMTTGATAGAACCCCAAAAAATGCAGAAAAGGGAGAAATACTAAATGTTGTGCTACATGTACAGTAGGTTAAGCTAATTTGGGGAGAGAGCTTACTCATAAGGAGAGAAAAAATACTTCTATTAATCTAGTGTATTGTCAGGGACAAAGAGCTGTTGTCTCTGAAGAAATTGCTAGGATTTTTTGCTTACAAAGGTATTTTTTGTGTTGCAAATGAACTGCAAAGTTCCTGCCATATGAAGCTAAATGATTATTCGCTTGCTTTCATAGTAAATCATAAGTAAATGTTCTTCCTCTCTCCCACAGAGGTATGCTTGGGTATAGGCACACAGACATAAAATTGAACTATAACATAGGGAAAAGCTGTTAGCATCACTGGTTTATCCATAAATATTAATGATTGTCCCTGAAATGCATTGGTGTACAAGTCCTACTTGCAGAATGTCCTCTCAACCAAATGAAATACAGCTGTATGTTGGAACCCACAAATAGATCAAAAATCAACAGGGATATTTATGGTATTTAATGCACAAAATAATTAGAGTATATAAATGCTACAGCCAAAATAGCCTAAAGCAGATGTAGAAGAAATTTGCCTTAGGAATTATAAGTATTTCTGGTGTTTCATCTTCACTGTGTTGATCAAAGAGGGAAGATTATGTCCATTTTCAAATCACTCCTATTTTCATCAAGGAAAAGTTAAGTGTACTTTTCAGAGCAAGATACTTTGCTTTCTTTTAGAATTATGTTTTAAAACTTTTAGTAAAAACCCATTTCTCCAAGGGAAAAAATGGCAGTTTTTGTGTGTCCTACTGCCTTACATAGGTTTAGGGTGTTCAGAATACARGAGGAAATCTTTGAAAGGGAATTTAGCCACAGAATTATCTAGCAAAATACCTGTAACAGTGYGCTTTTTGAAGAGCACCATTGTACAGTTTCCTTCCTGTTAGAGAAACTACCACAGTCTTATGTTTTGTGTAGAGTCACACATGTATATAAGGAAAAATTACTGTGCTTTGCATGAAGGGCACAAAACCTCTGCCTGTATCAGTGAGCAGTGGAGGCAGTGGGCAGTGATTGATTGTAGTGTTTATATTGAACTTTAAGCTTCCTGATCCACATGTGCCCCCTCATATTGCCTATAGGATGCTCTCTTTCCCAGATAKGTCCTGAAGAGGGTTTCTTGTATTGCTTGCCTTGGTTGTCAGTGCTGAAGTAGCAAGCTGTCTTGTGACTTAGCTCTTCACGACACCTCCGTAGGGAAGGAACCCTAGTCAGCATGGAAAACAATTCCAGTGAATTAAACTGGGACATGGGATGTTAGTTGGTGACACATGAAGATGGGTTTCCAGAAGGAAAGAGGAAAAACTGAAAAAAAAAAACCCTAGTCATATGGGTGGCAGAAACATGCCCTTTGAAGGTGAATTTTATTTTGCTGCTTGGGATACAGATTTGAACATTGCTGCAGGCTCACTCTGAAGGAAGACCCCATCAGCCCAGCTTTGTGCTGGGTTGATCCTCCCTTGCTTTCCCCCCTGCACCCCTGTCATCAGGGTCAGGGGAAATGAAAGCAGATGGATGTGTGCCAGGCCTATCACTCTGTTGCTCTGTTGGTAGCTGTCAGCTGCAGATGCTGTCAGCCTCTCACACAGCCTGGCTGAAGAGCTGTCAGCGCTCAGAGGGAATTTTGAGCTGGATTGGATCAGCTCTTGGGCTCCTGCCTCTAACACAAAAACCTAAAGGAGCATATCCTTTCTGATGGAGACCATACAATTTTTTCCAAATTACTGGAAAGGAGGGAAAGGAGTTCAACTGGAGTTTGCACATAACTCAATATAGGAAAAAAGAATTTTCTTCAGTGGTGTTT
>NW_026623257.1:137162-159276 GCF_030028575.1 Malurus melanocephalus | reverse complement strand
ACATTGCTATTTGGTGTAAGATATGAAGGATGTAGATTATTGTGTACTCCATGAAGATATCTGCCCAGGCTTCATGGCCTTTTATTCTGTGTGCATGAGTCATGGCAGAGTGGGGAGCTTTAGGACTTCACTGCACTCCTTTGTAGACCATAGTTCACCCCCTTTGTCTGTCACAAAAACAGTTTTAATCATGAAGTTGATGCATGCCTTTATACATTGGTCAGAAAGAAAAAGGGAAGGCAAACAAATCCAAAGTCTGGATTTTTTCTCTCTGCWGCTAATACTGCCCTTTGGAAATAAAATATAAGTTAGTTATACTTGCCAACCATTTATTTTTATTTAGATTTTTTGTGGGGGTGTTTTTGGTTGGTTGAGTTTTTTTCAAATTTTGTTGTACTTTGTGGGATTTTTTTTCAGTTTTTATTTTTTTGGTTGGTTGGTTGGTTGGTTTGTTTGATTTTAAAGAGCATTATTCCTGAATTGGAAAATTTCACTAATTTTGGAAAAGTAACCAAGAATGGTTACTTAATACAGACATCCCCTCTTTCTCCTTTGTTAACCCTTAAATATATATATATTACATTCAAGAATGTTTATGTAGCTAAAGCCCTCTCAGGAGTCTTGCATCTCTAGGTGAATGAACCTCCAGTAGGCAAAATTCAATAAGCTAAAATTTCTGTATGGGGTAGACTAAATTAAGTTTGTTCTATATACTCACTGTGTTTTGGGTCATGTTTTGGTTTTTAACTTTYGTATTTTCTTTGCATTTCACTTGTGAATGAAATGCATGATGGTAGTTCTGCACTACATACTGTGAAGGGTACAAAGCATCTCTGAACATTTCCCTTAYATAGCATTAGTTAGGGGCAGGATGAATTCCTCATCGTCACTGAATGGTTTGTATAGGATGGGACCTTAAAGAGTATCACATTCCATATTCCTTGTCAAGGGCAGGAAACCTGTCACTAGACAAAGTTACTCAGAGCCCCATCCAGCCTGGTCTTAAACACTTCCAGGAAYGGGGAACCCACAACTTCTCTGGGCAGCCTATTCCGGTGCCTCACCAYCCTCACAATAAAGAATTTCTTCATAGTATCTTACCTAAACCTACCCTCCTTTAGTTTAGGTCCATTCTCCTTTATCCTATTACTTAATGCTCTTGTGAAAAGTCACTCTCCAGCTCTCTCGTAGGCCCTCTTTAGGTGCTGAAAAGTGCTTTAAGTTCTTCCTGGAGCCTTCTCTTCTCCAGGCTGAGCAGCCCCAACTCTCTCAGCCTATCCTCATAGCAGAGGTGCTCCATCCCTCTGATCATCTTGGTGTCCCTCTTCTAGACTCACTCCAGCAGTTCCAYGTCCTTCCTGTGCTGTGTCCCCAGATCTGGATGCAGTTCCAGGTSGGGTCTCACCAAAACAGAGCAGAGGGGCAGAATCCCCTCCCTCACCCTGCTGCCCACGCTGCTTTGGATGCAGCCCAGGACACGGTTGGATTTCTGGATGCAAGCACAAATTGCTGGGTCATGCTGAGCTTTTCGTCCATAAACACTCCCAAGTCCTTCTCTCCAGGTCTAGTCTTGATCCTTTCTCCAGCCAGTCTTGTACCTGTGATGTAAATTATAACTGGGTATGTTACTGTCGCGCTCAGCTAAAAATAATGTTTCAAATTTGACAGCAATAGCAGCAAAAACTCTTTTGGTTGTTAAGCTTTTATTTAACAATCCYTTTTGGTCTTCAAAGGGTAATGCCTTCTCTCATATAAGAAGTACCAGCCCAAACTTTTGCGCTAAAAGTAGCAATAAATGTAACATTCTACTTTTGAAATGGGAATCCTCAAAGGATGTRTTTGGAGGGACTATTCAGACACAATACAAGAAGCAAATTAATTTTCTTACTGAATAGCAACTTACAGCTTGTATTTGTAACCCATCTAAATAACACTAMTAATTTTTGTTCAGGCAGGTTTGTTACTTATTTCCCTCGTAAACCTAAARGTCTTGAATTATATGAATTATTCATATAGTAGAGATAAGCTTATTTGATGGGATGTTTACRTGAACACTGATGGAATTTGAAGAGGGCTGTTAATTAAGAGGGAGGAAGGGTTGCCTTTCAGCCAGAGTGGCACATGGAATCAATGATTGTTTGCTTATTTGCAGAATTAGAATTTTGGACTGGGGTTTTAATCTATAGTTACTGACATTTAATTCACATCAAACGTGAAACCAGGCAAAACAGGCAAAATTACATTATTTTGCAAGCCTGGGATTTCTGTAGTTGCCTTAAGGACAAAGCATATCCTCACTGCTCAGGTTCTGGGCTGTTGCACTGCAATTGCACTGGAGGAGTGATCCTGTCTTCCTCAGTGCTGTGAAGGATGCCCTGGTGCATCTCACCAGCATCAGGGGAACCCTGACAGCCTTGATGAAAGCTTAGGGGTAGTCTCAGGGTGCACAAGCCGAGAATTATCTCTGTCTCAGTCCCCTGGCAGTCACCATGGGGAAGGTGTGACACAGTTCAGTCACAGYTGAATAGACTTCAGAGTCCAGCAGCTTTGTGTGGTTACACGACCACTTGGTGCTAGTTCGAGTGCTGCGTGCATGGAGCTGAACTGCCTCTTTGATGAAAACAGGGCATGCAAGGCACTGCAAAGACCCTTCTGAGAGGGGGGAAGCCTTAGGAGAATGAGGAGTAGTGTCTATGCCTGATGGGAATTGCTGAAATTAAAAGAGAGCCCWGAAAGGAAGGATTTACTGAAAGGAGGTTGGATAGTAGAAGGATGAGCAGTAGAAGTTTGTATTGTTTCTGAAGAGTCACACAGGATGGGATTTTAAGGTCTTAGCAGGCATGCTGTGGCAATGGGTTATCCAGTGGGGAACGTGTTTGTGGCAGGTGCACTTTCGCACCACTTCCTGGGCACCGTGGCAGAAAGTAGTRATCCCAGAGAAGAGCCTGTGGAATTTGTGATGGCAGGTGCAAAACAGAAACCTGTTTCTTTGCAAGCTGGGTTTCTGTGTGGATGAAGAATGCTGACAGGGGAGCTGTGAATAGCCAAGGCAGTTGCTTTTCAAAGGAAAATCTGTTGCTCCTGGCCATGGTTTCTGTTGAAGCACTTGCCAGGGGCAGGGAGAAACGCAGTATTTCATTGTCCTGTGATGCGGCTCAGGAAAAGYTGCCAAAATTCAGAATTGCCATTGTGTGTCTGGACAGAGGCTCATCCTCTTCTTTGCCTTCCATTCCACGCCTGCCTTGTACTTCATTTGCTGAAGGAAGAGTCTGCACTGATGGGTGCCCTATCCCTCCTAGTAATGCTGCCTTTCTCCTGTAAAAATGTGTGTTGCTTTAGTATGGTAGAAGTACTGTTTGCTTCTGGAGTCCAGACTTTCTTCATGGACTAGATKGTGCTGGAGGGATGGAAAAAGAACCCAGGTGGCAGTGACAGCGTTTGCTGCTTCATGCCTGCCGCACTTGGCCTGGGCTTTTGCTGTCCTGGAGTTTAAGCACTGCCTAAAAAGAAGGTGTACAAGAAAAACGTGGTCCTTTTATATCTGGGCTGATGGCTTCTCACAGCATGACTGAGCTGCCTCCTTGCTCTGTGTGATGAAGTGTCTGGTGAGGATCAAGTCTATTCATGACCTAAAGGAAAAGTAGAGAGGGAGAATCYGAATCCCTGTGTTTCTTCCACTCCAGGCAGGAACAGCCCATAGAAAACTGACTGTGCTCTTAGTTGTTTGGGTTTGGTTTTTTGCAGGGAGGGGAGGTTGCTAGTTTTGTTTCTTGGGGGTGTTCAGATGGTTCTGACCTACTCCTCTTCTCCTTTGCTTCGCACCAGTAAAGCAGGTTCAGTCCAGGTTCTGAGAGGCAGATTGACAAGTCATTTGCCCCTGCTCCCTGGGGGCTCCCTTCCTGTAGGAAAGGCCTGACCTCCTCCAACTTCCATCCCACTGACCGGGTAGCCAGAAGTCTGGCCTGGTGGAGTGGCTTCTGGAAAGCTGCCCTGGCCACCATCTCCTTGCCTGTGCCCTGCCTTCCCTCTGCAGCCAGCACGGTGGGGCAGAGACCCTGCCTTGTCCCAGGAGGGGGTTCTGCTCCGCTGCCTGATGGCTCTGCCTTGCCAGCGAGGGAGACAGAGCTCTGTAGGAATAATGAGTGCTGAGCAGGTCCAAGGAGTATTTTTAACAGTTTTTTACAAGGATGGAGAAGAGTGTTGCATGGGCGTCATAATGCTGCCTTGAAACACCCAAGGATTTGATTTGCTGCATGTTTTTTATGCTGATCCAGCTTGGCCTTTCCTTGCTTCTCAGCATTTTGKTGTGTCTCTTACCTCCTTTGTTGTCCTCTATAAAAGGAGAATGAGGCTACAAAGAATGTATGCATTGACCCAAAGTACCTCATCTTAGCAAGACTAAATATTTTTCTTGGTATGTAATAAAGTCATGGATATCTTTGATATTTTTAGAAATCATTATTTCAATGTGAATAGTTTTTTTCATATTGTGAAGCAATTTTCCAATATTCTAAAATTTGATATATGAAAAATTTGTAGTGATTTACTCTTCTTTCAAAAACAATTAAGCTACTTTATTGTAGTTGTGTGGTATTACAACTTGATAGTCTTTTTCGGTCTGCTTTTAAAGAAAAACTGTTCTTGAACAATTYTTAAGGTTTTAAACCTTAATCTTTTGACSTTTTAAATTTTGTTGGGGTTTTTGKTTTTTTTAATAGTYATGAAATTGTTTAAAGCAGAATGTAGAATAGATTGGGTTGGGGAACCTTCAAAGATCATGTAGTCCAACTCCTCCGCAGTAGGCAGGGACATCTTCAACCAGACCAGGTTGCTCTGAGTCACATGCAACCTGACCTTGAATGTGTCCAGGGATGGGGCATCTATCACCTCTCTGGGCAACCTGTTCCAGTTGCTCCTCACCACCTTCATTGTAAGAAAGAGTTTTCCTTCTATCTAGCCGCTCTCAGTTCAAAATCATTGGCTCYTGTTGTATTGCAGCAATCCTACTAAAAAGTGCCTCTCCAGCTTTCTCTCAGGCCCCTTCATATACCCTTTCAAGTCTCCCTGAAGCCTTCTCTTTTCTAGGCTGAACAACTCCAATTCTCTCAGCCTTTCCTCACAGGAGAAGTGCTCCAGCCTTCTGACCATCACTGTGGCCCTTCTCTGCACCACCTCTAACGTCAGGATGCAGCACTGTGGGTGGGCTCTCAGCAGAGCAKAGCAGAGGGGCAGAATCCCCTCCCTCCCCTGCTGCCCACGCTGCTTTGGATGCAGCCCAGGACACGTTTGGCTCTCTGGGCTGGGAGTGCACATGGCTGGGTTATGTCCCTCTCACGCACTGGGATCCCCAAGTCCTTCTCAGCATGGATGCTTTCCTTCATCCCCCAAGCTGTGTTGATACCAGGGGTTTTCTGCTCCTTGCATTTGAACTCAGCATTCAGATGATATCTGAAGCAAATATGAGTGGTGTTTTTTAAACTTTACTTCAAGACATCTTTTTGGTGGTCCCTTGGTAACTTGTTTGTTATTAGCTGTTTCAAATCACTGAAGCTGTCTCATGATTTAAACATGCTGAAGAAAAATTTAAAAATTAGCACAGCATGAAGTAAAACGAGACTATGTCAAATGACACTGAGGGACTGCAATTTTAATGTCGTGACAAATCACATACAGTTCACAGTTTTGCACACCTGAAAGATGTGCAAACATAACTTCAGCATTAGGAATCAGACACTTGAGTTCAATCCTTGCATATCACCAGTGGCAGTTTCCAAAGGGCACTTTAATATCCCAGTTAATGGACAGTTATCCTTTCTAGTGTTGTRTAAACTGTTGCTTTTCAGCATGGAGTAGGAGTTTTGTTAACCCAGTGAATCACCTGTAATTCCATAGACTTCAGATTAATGAGTAAAGAGAATCTCAAGGGGTTTAGAAGAAAACATATTTCCTGTATACATGCAGTTAGATGCCTGTCTTACAGGGAGCACCAGTTAGTATATTGATAAAGTAATGAATTTCAGAATGGAATTAGCTATTAATGAAAAGTTACCTTGTTTCATGCTAGTTGCATGCTATTTCTTGTATAACGAATATTTGATTTAAAAGAAAAAGGAAATGTTGATTTCAGATATATTTTTCTGTATTTGTTTCTAAAATTATCAGTTCAGGGAAAAAGGTGGAGCAACAGAAAAATCAGCTTTCATTTGCCCTATTTGGGTTAAACTCTTTGTCCTTTATTCTGCTTCTCAAATCTGTATTTAATTTTTCAATCTTCCTGATCTAAAAGAGTTAGGTTATAAATACCAGATACTGCTTCTTTCTGCTTAGGTTGTGCCTTTTTCCTGGCTGGGGAATGGTTGTTTTGTTTTGTCTTGTCACAAGCTGATGTGCTGTGCGTGGATGTGCTGTGATGGCACAGCTGCAGATTAATTGAGGATCATGCTGATAAATCACTCAGCATGGAGTTCTGGCTATAGGACATAATGTTTTCAGAGAAATTAAAAAGAAAAATTATTCCTGTGACTGCATCTCTTTCAGTTTGGTAATGTTGTGATAATAGACCTGTATTCCTAACTGACATCCACTTGATAACATTGTTTTGGGAGAGAGAATTATAGGAAGCAAGCAGGGAACAAATCTTTAGCACAAAGTAAATTGAGCAGAAAATACCTTAGTAATCTGCATAAAGAATAACAGATCACCTCAAAGCAATAAAAAGTAATAATCCCATTTCATTTGACAGATCCAGGTTCGCTCATATAGTCTTATCTGTATTACAGTCTTGCGTATATGTTTTTACATGATTTTTTTTTTTGCCTGGCAAAATGTCATCTTCTGTGGGAAAGAATTTCATATTTTATTTCCTCCCTATTAAAAATTTGGCAGGGCAAGAACAAAATACACTGCAACTTCAGCAGTATGCTATGGACAGGAATGGAGAGGGAGGTGGCAGGAGGTTAAAACCCTGCAGAATCACCTTTGTAATCCAAAAGCAATACCCCTCCTATAGTGCAGAAGCATTTCTCCAAATAAGATATTTGTAGTTTCAAAGAACTGAGCTCRTGATTGGGTTCCATAGAGGAATTGTACCCATATGAAGACAGACCGTATGAAGATTTTACCACTCAGAATGAAAACCTTTTAGAGTGGTTAGTATCCATGACCTCTTTCCTCTKTCCCATGAGCAGGAAACCTCCAGARGCTTGTATTTTGTTCKTTGTATTTTCTAATTTTTCTCTTCTCCTTTTTTTGRTAGAAGAATGACTTGTAACATGTCTGAACATTTCTCAGGTATCCCTTGACTTTTGCCACCTATTGAGGGAGAGTTGAGATTATAAAATCTTGCTCAGGGGAGTACATACCCTKTAAATCTCATCTGCCAGTATTGAGAAAATAGTGTCTGTGCCAGAAACTGTATTTGTCATCTGTTGACTGTACAGGTGTTTAAAGACTCATCACATTAGATTTTAGTGATGCAGGATATCCATTCTCATTTATGTACTTCAGTGTTGCATAGAAATGCAAGGCTGTCATTCATGAAATAAAAATTCAATTCAAACACCTTCTGTAAATCTAGTTCTTGTAAATCTTTGCTGAACAAAACCACTGCTGTGCCTGAGGTAACTACCCAGTAATGTCTTTAAGATTACTAAATCTCTTGTTAGAGGATCATTCCTTCTGCAGTMTTATATTTAAAGGCACTCTTAAAAATCACCAGCCCATTATTTACTTTTTACTCAAGCTGTACTTTTTTTTTTGTTTGTTTAATGTAAGACTGCCTACTTTTAGAACTCTTCCTTGGTTGTAATTTCAGCAGTTTACATGYCGTTTTTATGAGCACATCAAGTATACAAAGATAGTAGTTTTTATTTAAATGTGTCCAACAACTTTTAAGTTATCATTTAGAGAAGTTAGGTTAATGTTTAAAGTGAACATACCACATGGTTTGGCACTAGGACACAAATGTGATTACCTTAATGATAAAATGCCTGTCCATTCCAGAGGAAACTACTAATTAAAATAGCTGAAGTTTAGTAAGGTGTTCTAAGAAATACCATTTAGTAGCCATTTTACTGCTTAGGATTGTACTGCCCTAAATAAGAAAAAAGTCCAAATCTAAAGGAGAAGATATCCATGTGCTTGATGGCCATGGCATGATGCAGTGCAGTCTGTTAATCTGTTATTGTCTCACACTATTTATATATCTTTTTATATATTAACTGTGACTTTTGTCCGTGTGTTCAGTTTTATGCTGGCCAGATGGACAGKAAACTTCAGAAATTTCAAGAGAAGGTTGATTCAGGCAGTGAAAGCAAAAATTTATTTTGTCCACTTGTAGCGGGCTCATCTATATGTGGCAGCATGGTCTGTGTGGTTTTGCTGTGATTGGGTCATTTTGTCGGATTTGCAGAATGTGAAATCACATAGCACTGCAAAGAGAAGGAAAGTGATGTACATGTCTCAGGCAGTGCCACTGCTCAAGGTTTAATTTTATGTCTGGCAAGGAAATTCCCATGATGAATTTTAGTATCTCAAATTCTGAAAGGGCATTTGTTGATTTCTCAGCTTAAATGCTCGTGTAACAAATGAATTAAACTTTGTGTTCTCCCTAAACTAAAGRGTTGCAGCTCAGAGAGAGAAGACACAATCTGAGAAAAGATCTTGGCAATAGCATCTCCAACAGCCAAAGTTGACATCCCATTATCACATTATGTGGATGTACCATTTTTTACATGCAGARCAGCATCAGTGAAACATGGTAGAAGCTGAGCCTGAGAATGAAAATTGCATATACTAGTGAGATTAAAATCTGTCAGATTTAAAATGCAGTCARTTCCTGGTGGTGCAAAGGCGTATTATATTTCTTAATACTCATAACTTGAAAAATGAGGCTTCTCTTCTGTTTGGTTGCAAACAAGAAAGGAAGTCTTTCCAGCTTTGAGTTGGAAATTTGAAATAATTGAAAATATATAGTTGCAGTTCTAATCTCTGTGTAAAACCCCAGTGTCCCTTTGGACAATGTGGATTTAAAATTTACACTTTAGCTATATATGCTTTTGAAATACAGCTTTTGAGATAGAGGCTGTGTTACTGCGTTGGACACCCTGTAACTCATGGTGGAGAATGACTGGAGGGAAGGATGTGGAATTGGAGAAGGTTATGGAYTGGGGATATGAGATTGTGCACAGCAGTGAAGCCTTTGACAAACCTGGCTCTCGAAGTGGCTACATTCAAATTTCAAGTTCAGGTTTAACTGAAGTCTAATGAAGCACTGCTGCAAAATAAACTTGGATAGGAACTCACTCTTCTCAGCCATTATATCTATTGAACTGAGATACAAGTTTGTAAGATACAAATTCTGTCATCATTGCTGCTGACTGAATTACTTGTCTACCTGTTTCTACATTAAAATTTGCTTAGAGGTACAAAAATCTTAGATTACTTCATTCATGAGGTCATTTGCTTCCATTGCCAACCCTTGTGGAACACCATGATTTTAGATTGACACCAGCTAATCACATACCTGAACCTGTAAGTAAAATAATTTGTAGTACAGAAATGCCAAGTCTAAATTGGTGATTAAGAAAATTATTCCATATGCTGAGGGTTAGGCAATGGCAGTTATACAACTTTCCCCAATAGAAGGAAAAAAAKGAAACTAAGACACAATGTGGGAATGTGCAAACTGAAGTGGAACAACATAGAGAAAAGCCTTCAAAGTGACCAGATAACAGCTTTAATGTAAATAGTGGAATAGCTCAGAAACCAAGGAAGCAGTATTTACTTTGACCAACTCTTTCTGCATTATAGAAAAACATCAGTTTCTAAGCAAAGGAACATTCAGCCTTATTATTACAATTAGTGTTAGGTCTAAAGAACAGKCTCAGAAAATGGAACTGAAAGGATACCTCAGTGCAGTAGCAAGTTCAGTTCTTCAATTTTCAAAGATTGTCAGGTATTGCATTATAAAACTTTTTGAACGTGACAATATACAGAGCACAAGTAATGTCTYCTTAGTTTCTCTGAAACAGAAATTGTTCTGCAAAACAGTGGCATGTAGACATTGCAATGGTCAGGCGATAATTTTAAGATTTTTGAAAGAATCAAGTAGCAAATGCTTAGAGGGTACACTGACTTTGAATATGTTTATGACCATTATTAGGGTCAGTTTTTTAYAGCTGCCAGCAGTGGCAATAATTCAGAGAGGCCCTGCATATTTCCCATAGGAGTAGGAGCGTAGCAGCTAAACAGCTGCCTGTGGTTTTGAAGATGGGATGGAAAAGTGAGAAAAATATAAATCTCCTGTGATGGCACCTGGTAGACACAGGGATGTTGCCTTGATAAAAAGSCTTCCTCCTCACCATGTCATGAAAACATCTGATGATAAAAATACTACTGAATACCTACTTGCAACAGCTTGTAGACGTACTAATTACAAGTAGGTGTGACAGCCAGGTATAACCAGTACTTGAGGAAATTATGACTAAGATGWTCGTGGGTGGAGAAGAGGCCTTTTTTGCTATGTACCATCCTCTTCTGTATCAGTTTCTTTCGTTTGCTTGCATTTCCCCTGTACAGTGTGTTATGTTCTCTTAAAAGACATAACCTGGTTCAGCAAGGAGACCTATGATCGGCTGTTTAAGGCACTGACCTGAGCATGGGGAAGCTAACTGGAGGGAAGAAGGTTGTAATTCCCCTGATTTATAAAAACAGGAGCATCTAGAGAAATCTGGAGCCAGCAGAAAGAATTATTAGGCAGAGCAATCCTGGAAGCCCTAAATGGTTGATGTGTTTGAAAGCAAAGGCTGGCTGGCTGGGGAAGAGCACATGTCATGAGGATATAAAAGAGGATTTGCTAACAAGTCCTTTTTGTTTGTCCCTGGATGAGAATTGGGAGACTGGAACTTTGCTTGCAAGRTAACTAAATAGGACAAAATAAAGARTGCAGAGAAGTGAGGGAGGAACAAATGGAAAAGAAGAGAAAGTTGCAGTAGTTTTGATGGTGTTTTTCCTGTTCAATGTATAAGAAGTCATGTAGCAAAGTTGTCAACATCCACAGAACTTGTGTGGTGTTGGTATTTGTATAATGTCYTAAATATTTTAAATCAAAACTGGAGCCTTGTATCTTGAAAGCCTGTAGTGTTTGCTTTTTTATTTCTCACTTTGCATGTGTGAAGTACAAAATTCCTTGTGCCTGTGTACTTTAAGCAGAAGATATGATGGTGCTTTTATCAAATCTTGACAGCCTTAGACGTAGTTCCTAGTATCARTTATGGGGAGGGCTTTTCCCCTCTTTTGGTAAATAATTTTCAGTTTCCCCCAGTTTCCCTCAACCATGTATTTCTCTTTCCCATGTGGAAGGGAGCCTCTAAAAGTAACTGCTAAGCAAAAAATTATTATTACTACTACTATTATTATTATTACCACCATGTATCTTGAAAAATGTTGAAATTGACTGTGCTTGTTCCTTTGGATTGCCAGTTTGCTACTACCTAGATTAACATCTATTTTGTTAAATTTCTATTGCAAAAAGGCTGGTACATGCCTTAAAACACTSATTCCAGCATTTTGAGATAAAGTGTTTGTATCTCCCAAGTTTGATAACTTTTTTTCCTAATTGACAGAGAATGCACTGTGTTATTTTTATGGTTCATTAGGTGGGAAAAGTATCTGCTTTATAAATSTTGCTATAGATTTGGTACCAACAGAATGCACTGCATTTTCATAATTTATGAGCTCATGGAGGGATGGTGGACACACTTTGCACTGAWAAGACATCTTAATGGGATCCAACTTTCATGTGAAAGTATAAATCAAATGTAAGTGCAAATCAGTAAAAAAAACCAAAAAAACAAAGGGAAAAAAGAAAGAAAATAGTTTCGAAATATCTGTGAAAGAAACTTAGGAGAAGGATAGCACAGGAATAGAATGTCTGATATTAAATAATAACAGGAAAATTTTCCAAGGTAATATCTGCATATCAAACAGCAGCATCARTGAACTAATTTTTAGTAAGCAGGTRTAGYAAGATAATTCTCTTTAATGAGTTTATAATTTCCTRAGGTCTGGCCCTTTTGATGTTAACTGGGCAAAATGTCCTCTGGCTTCTAGAAAGTCTGAACTTTTTAGCAGTTCCTATGTGAACTTGATCTCCTAAGATACTTGGATATGGTGCAATAGCATCCCTGCCTAGATCAATGTGTTCTTGCTTTTTGCATTTTGTTAGTTGTTTCTAACATCTGCCACAGGTGTGAAAAGAACATTCAAAAGCTGAAAGTGAATTTCTGAGTATCACATGAGCCTATCAGTGTATGTAGTAATACACCTGAATTGTTAGCATTAATATAAAAGTTGTGATATCTTTGTTAATACTATGCAAAAGCCAAAGAAAATTATACATGATACAGTTTCGTTAAGGTATTAATGACATGAMAAATTAAAGCAGATTTAAGATCTTTAGGTGACAAACTGAGATCACTGAGACTGTAGTTCTTGATTTGCATRGTGTGGAATCCTCACTTGGAAAATTCTCACTTCAGAAATTCTCAGCGAAATGCTTCTCTCAACCCAGAATTAAAATTCTCCTTTTCAAGGACAGTTCTTACATTGAAGTTTAAAGTATTGTTCGTATATAGAGATTTTTTTGGCCTACAGCTAAGCATGTCATTTTTGTACTGGGTCTTTTTTGTCTGCAGCAGAGAGTGAGTGCTGTGACCCTCCTTCCAGTGTCAGCCCAGCCTCTGTGCAGGTCATGGACCRTGCAAGTCCCTCTTGGATGCCTGGAGTGGGGCACTTGGGAGGGGATTTCRGGTGCCAGTCACCCTCTCCTTCTGTCTCAGCAAGGGCACGGTGCTGAGTGCTTCTGGGAAGGAGCCAGGGAGGCTRATGAGTGCAAAAGGAGAGAGCAGAGCTTGAGAAACTTATCTGACATTCACCACTGAATTTCCATGTAAATTCTCAAAAAGTGAGGGCGGTAGTCACTATTGAATCCAGTGTTTTCATGGGTGATTGCTTAGGTAATAATATAATACAGGATAAATAAGGTTTTGTGGCCTTGTGCTTCTTTGATTTTATTCTTGATCTCCTTGTCAGTTTTGGGACTTTGGAAGACCAGAAAAAGTTCTAATTTTGTGGGCACCTTTACCTTCAAGCTTCTCAAAACAAGACCTGCTTCACAGCGTGAGCATGACTTCTGGTTTTACCTTTTTATAGAGGTAGAACAGGGTCAACAGTAGACCCAGGGCAAAAGCRTGACTTGACTGTGATCCTGCTTCAAGCAGGCCAGCTCTCAGGCTGGTGGGAGAGGGAGAAGCAGCTCATTTCTCCAGAAACAGTGCTGTTGCAATTCCTCCCTGTCTCTCTCTTCTCTTGCTGAGGCAGCCCTCCTATCCTTGTCATCTTACCAGTGCTGAGCTGGTTCTGGTCAAAGTGTAGCTGGCTTGAATTTGAGAGGAGTCAGATGTGAAAGTTAGAGGAAGGGGTAAGTGTTTTCAATTTAAAAACAGGTTAAAAGGTTGTGTGACCATCTGCAAGTGTCCCTGGTACATGAATGCTTTCCGGTTCAGTCCAAGTGTGTGCCTGGATGCCCTGTGCTTAGAGAAGATTTACTCAGCTGGGTGARGAAATCGACTTCTCAATTTGTTTCATTAGACATAATCACTATGGCTTTGCTGTTTGAATAGCTAAACAGTTTGCAGTAGGTTTGGCTGCCAGAGGGATTTGTTTAAGCAAGGGAAGTGCATTGGTAGATGACTTTGCTTCAGTTTTACATGCACATATTTGTGTAAAAGTACCTGCTAAAGCATAACTAACCCTTTTACAGTCAGTGAGTGGGTGTAGTCAAGTTGTATATAAAAGTTTTCTAAGTGTTAATTGTTTGGTTTTTTTGTTGTTTTTTTTTTTTTTTTTTTTTTTTTTTTTTTTTTTTTTAATTGATCTGGGTAATACTGTCCAAACAAGCTTAATTGTGAATGTTTAAGTCATAGATTTGTCTCATTCTCATATTCTGAATATGGCATTTCTGTGTTCATAGTGATAAAATTCAAAAGGAAGTAACAGTCTGCTAGGAAGATAATTTGAGAAACGAATCAGAGTGACTTGAGAAGCTTGTAGGTGTTAGGATGACAGACAGTTTCAGTTCATATAAATACCTATTTTGATAACGAGACAAAGGAGAAAATAGAAAGAAAACTTTTTATATAACTTAAAACCAAACACAATATCCATTAACTGTCTTGCAAAGAAGATGAAGGAAATACTGTGGAATATTTTGCAAAGCAATCAACATTACAATCAAGTTCTTGTTTTCAGCAGAAYTGGTGTTGTAGAGTTTTTTTGCAATTACCCATATAATCTGTCAAAAGGTAGCAACATATTCTATGGAGTGACAGTGCTTAAGAGTATGCCATGTCAGTATAAAATTACRTTTTCACTTTTTCATTTGAAAATATTTCCAGTATTTTCTCTAACTTGTTTTATTACTCTTTTTCTCACAAGGCACCCGATACTGGTTTTAAACTCTCTATTTTCTGTTAAAGTGTGATGTTTGCCTTTCTTTCTAACACTGAATTTAGCATGAATTGTGCATGGAATGTTTTAAATATGCTAATACTGTTAATGCACTTGAACTGAAAAGGTCTGTGTGTCGCATTACTCATTTCTTAAGGAGGTGTATATGTATATATATATATATATATATGCTAATAATTAAACCAAAACAATACATGTAAAATGTTGCTATGTATGTGAGTAAATGTTGGTAGATACATAGACTGGTTTAGAGTCATCCAGTCATCCAGCAGAGACACCTTCAACTAGATTAGGTTGCTCAAACTCTATTCAACCTGACCCTGAGCCCTTCCAGGGATGGGATAATAGATAAGTGTGTGAACCCACTTTCTTATGTTTATAATGAAGTTACAATACTTGCTRTTGTAAAATTAAATACTTCAGAATCATAAACAAAAAATTAGAAAATAAGTCAAAGATTTTATATAAATTTAAAATTTTCAGGTTTTTTAACTTTGGCAAGTACCAGATCATACAAAACTGTGGTAATTGTATTTAAAGCTCACTGTTTTTCATTTGCTGACACTTTGAGATAAAATGCTTAAAATCTCTTTCATGGACCTATWATGCATTAAATATTTCTTTTAATGTGCATGCCAATGAACAATGATTGGTAAATCTGTTAAAAAACCTGTCTCTTCATCATGTGGTTTTGTCTACAATTTAGCATATGAATTTGGCCCAGCTAAAAATAGCCCTGGACTCAGGCCACTCCTTTTGGCAAAAGTATTCTTATTGTCTTGGGATGGGAGAAAATGGCAACCACCATGAGTTCATGTGCCACTTCAAGCAGCACAAATTTTCTTCTGAGCAGAGCCAGCATTTATTTTTTATCTGTCTCCAGGCCAAAGATCACGTGGGTATTGGTCTCTGGCCTTACAGTGATAATCCATTTGCCATTAACTGGACTTTGGTTCAAAAATACTGCATGTTTAATCCAGTGGACTGGATCTCTGCTACCCAGTGCTGTAACAAAAAGATAATGGGCTATGAGAGAGATTAATAAGATTTCTGAGTCGCAAAAGCATTAAGTCAGTTTAAAGCTATTGGTTAAGCTGCTCAGAACTGGTAATGCATTAATCTTGAGCTGTGGTGTGTGAGCACAGCCATTGCTGGCTTGCATTAAGACGTCTACATGGTCACCTTGYGCTTAGCTCTCTTGCAGATTGAGCTAGCAGTAACAGTCTCCTAAGTCGTAACTCAAGGTGAAATTTACAGAAGATGGGTTAACAAAGCMTATGTGGTGATTCTCAGTATCAGGTGTCTGGTTTTACCTGCTTTATGGATACCCGGGCTGCAAATCTGGGGTGGCTGGGTGTTTCTTCTGCCTAGAGTCATCTGTCTCAGTTTGGACTCTTGAGCCTGTTTTGATCGTCCTTCTGCTGGTGGACCTGAGTAACTTCCACCCCTGTAAGGACTGCAGAAGCCTCGCTCAGTGGTGGTTGTGAACCTTAGCTTGACTATTCCCTTGCTGCTTCTGTACTTCCTTCATTTCGTGTTAGTGCAGTCAGAACCCCAGGTGAAAACACCGCTCCAATCTGTTTAACTGATGTTAAGGTCTTCTAGTCCAAAACTGGCATGTCATTTAGARATTTGTTTGCTGGTTATTTCCTTTGAAGGTTTTGAAAATGACAATGTTGCTTGTTTCTTTTTGTTTGTTTTTTTTCTCATTCTTTTTGAACCCTCGTTTTATATGTGTGTGTTTTATTTTTTCCTCTGCCTAGACCTGGTTAACCATTTCTGTGAACAGGTCCTCAATTTTTTACTTTGTCCCTACTTTCCTGTCGTAGCCCCATCTTCCCCTGGTGTCGACTCCGTACCCTTACAGCGCACAGGCAGTCAACACGGCACACAGAACGCAACCGCGACCTTCCAGAGGGCCAGCTATGCGGCCGGCCCAGCCTCCAATTACGCAGACCCCTACCGACAGCTGCAGTATTGTCCTTCTGTTGAATCACCATACAGCAAATCTGGGCCAGCCATCCCACCCGAAGGGACCTTGGCTAGGTCACCTTCCATTGATAGCATTCAGAAAGATCCCAGGTGGGTGAAACCTTCTTCATTGTCTTCTATTTCTCGCTCGTGCGGAGGTTCGTGATTGCGGTTTGCTTTGCGCGTTTCTGCTGTTGGATATTTAAAAAAAAATACCTGTGGTGGTACACGAAAGGCTTTGCATGACAGCACTGTCCTAAATGCTTCACCTTGGAATGCTCTCATGAGCTGTTCCATGCAATGAAATGATAGGTGTGGTCTTGAATATGTGTGTGTAGCCTTTTTTTTGGTAGTGCCACCCCTCAAAAGCTTAAGAAAAGTAATTTTCTCTGGAAATGGGAGGAGTGGTGTGACTGTTTTGAGTCTGTAGCCATTGTGGATTGGATTTTGAAGTTGTTCCTTGGGCAGAAGTTGTTGCAGTTCTTGGTTTGTCTACATGTAATGCTTATGAATGCTGCAGAAAAGGATATTTTGGTATTGTGTAAGGAGACTGAGCAATGTGAAAGCAACATGTAACCAGATTTGTGTTTCACCCCGTGTGTTGTACAGGCTTCCAATGCCAGTATGTGGTAAAAGAATGTATGATTACAGCTTTGCAGAAATGGTTGTCACTGTGCATGCTTTTCAGATATTTAGCAACAGTTTTAATGTTGTTTATGACCATCCTCATCTACTTAGGAAAGGTGCAAGGAGGAAACTTTATAGCCCCAACAGGCAGATAGATTAGAAAGAGAGTTTTCTGGCAAATTATTTGACTTCCTTATAACAGCAACAGAAATGCTAGCTGGAATCCTCAATGCATTTARTGATTTTATTCAGTTTTCTGAGGGAAAAGAAAGCAATCCTCTTTGGTAACTTGAGTTTAAACTTGTTAAAACTGTTGATTTACCAAGGTTTTTCTTAGGCAGATGGTGTGATTTATTTATTTGTTTGTTTGTTTGTTTCTGGTAATGTGTAATTTAATGATAGGAGAGTCCAAAAATTTGCCTGCAACAAAAATGCTGGGAGTGTTTAGGTAACAGTTGGAAAAAAACTTCCCAAAAAAAAAAAAAAAAAAAAAAGAAAAAAGAAAATTCATAAATTGATTCTCTACTTGTTCAGTGTTATAGCAGTTCTTTCTCTATCTCCACCCAGGAACAGAACAGCAGTTAACATTTTACAGCACATGAGAAATTTTACTGCTTGGAGAGTTTTACTTGKTCAGAAAACTTCTGTCTTCAACCTTTTTTCCCCTCCTTAGCTTTGACAACAGGAATTTGAAAAAAAWATATGAATTTATTTGTTCCACTTCTTCCCCCTGCTCCAAAGCAAACACTGGTAATGAGAGAAAAAATGTCTTTTTCTGAGACAGGGTATTATATTTGTGTTCCAGAATATAARAGTCCATGTAGAAAAAAGAGCTTTACTTTGTAATTGTCTTGTGTTCAAACTTAAAGAAACTTGGATTAGGAGTGCACTAAACCAGAGGAGAAATTACTGTAATCTCATGAAATGCTCTTAGGAGAAGCATGCTGGTGTTGAAGATGCCCTTCCCTCTGGACAGGAAAGACATATTTACAGTATCTCTACAGGTCTTGGACATAATATCATTTAAAGAAAAGGTTATTTTTGTTCAGTTGATCTGCTATCACTTTGCAGCTGTTAGCCAGTTTAATGTATAGGATATGTCCTTGTAAAAGAAGATTTCTTCTTGCAGATTTTTCAGGTGCTTTTTTTTGGCTCTTCCTTGCCTTGTGATACCATTTGTGCATTCATGAGTATTGATTTCTGTAGGTAAAGTAGGAGCCAGCAGGCATCTAGGTATAAATTGAACTTCATAAACCCTTTAGATTGGATCAATAAATATTATTACTGATTACTATTAGATGGATTGGAAATTTGTACAAAACCTGTGTRAATAAGTTGCATTACTCATTATCTCATTCATTTGACCCGTGGGCTGGGTGTGGTGTATCTTAGTGTTTCTGCCCTTGCTTGTTGGTTTGAATAATTCTCATAAAGAAATGTCAGAAACACTTGATTATCTTATGCCTTGGTTCCCAAAAGCTGTGCTCCACTGGGGCAGACTGACTTGTGAAACTCTCTTGGCCTACAGCACTTGCTGATCATTCAGCTACTGGAAAGACACTGAACGTTTGAATGGAGTTTGGAGAAAAGTAACAAAAGCAATCAGAGGGCTTTTAAAATGCTGATTCCTATGAATCAATTACAAAAATATTGATAAATTACAAGTGTGGAAATGATAAGATGAAAGACTTTGCAGATGCCTCAAAAATAGTATGGAAGGACAAAAATTATTTAAGGGTAGAATGTGGGAGATACCACCAGGAAAAGAAAAACATGACCCAAATGTAATACAGGCTTTCAGTGGCTGTGTTAAGTTGTGGTGTATGCCCCAAAAGGTTAGCAGTTACACCTTACACAGCAAGAAAAAAATACTCATGTTGGTCAGCAGCTGCACTTTGTCATCTGAGAAGTCACAAGTTTCCTTACAGCCCTGTTGCTGCTTTTGTTGGCTGCTTGATTGGAGTGTTTTGTGGCTGTCACAAATTGTGGAGGGCAATGCCAGGCATCATTTTCAGATATCAAACATACCTGTCCACCCAGAGCTCCACAAAAACGTTCAGTGGCAGAGGAAAATCTGCAAGAMAAAAGCACACTATTTGCAGGCTTGTGATTAGCATTTCCTATGTGTCAGTCAGTTCAAGATGAAAAATAGATATCCAGAAGATACTGTARTCACCCTAATAAGCAATTAGCATTCCTAAACTTAAACATAATTTTCTGGAATCTTCAATTCAGACAGAATTTCTGTCTTAAGGCCCAAAAAAATGGTTGGCAGGAACTAATGTAATTGACAATTTTTTCCGTTGTTTTCACCATGTAGTTTGTGTTACTGATACTCCCAATTTTAAATATGTGTTCTGGGCTGACATTTGGCAAATGAAATTTTAGCTCAACATCTGTTCTGCATCATCCAGCTGTCATGAAAAGCAGTTTCAATGCTCATTAACTTAAAGTTTAGGACAAAAACTTTAAAAAAAAAGGGGGGAGAGGGCTTAAGATGTTTACAATCAAGTTTGTGGCAGAGAATGATTTTTAATTTATGCAGGTAGACCGTTGGCTCATAGGAGCTCATAAACARGTAGTAAAACATTTACACATCTATACTGCAGGAGAGTTAAGCTTTGTTGTTTAAAAAGAAAATAAGTCCTGTATCACTGTCAGGAATAAAACTTAATTTGTGCATATGGGAAACGGAAAAGTTCATATCATTACAGACTGATTTTTCAGAGCATTCTTTTATGTTTAATTCATACAAAAAAAGAAAAATAAATACGCAGCTGGCATGTGATATCAACTGTTTCATGGCATTATCTCTTATATGAAAATGTGGTGTAAGGACGGAAAGAATGCAATATTTATTTTACAATATTTGGTTACTACTGAACTGTGAATGAGAGAAGTCTTGAGTATCAGAAGTATCAGAAATGCATGTTACTATGGTATTTTCCAGCYTACTTTCATGAAGGAAGATTAATGTCTCTTGGCACCAACAAATGATTTGTGGTTTTTCTATTCCTAACTTCTTATTGTTGCTATTTTATTACTCTTTTATTCCTCAGTTTTATTTTGTCAATTTCTAAATTTTAGGAACACTGGGGAGCCCTAGAAATAGAAATAYTGCAATCCAGTCATCAGTATGTGTGTCTTCCAGTTTTTATTCCAAAATCCAAACTTGATAAATATGTATAAATGACTTATTTTTTTAATTTTTGACCTAGTGAGAAACCATTTACATATACCACTGCTACTAAGTTACACTTGCTGCACATCGGATGAAAAATAGAACATTTTAGGATCCTTCATTTAAATACATACCAATTTGGTTTTGTGGTAACCAGATTRTTTTTGCTGGTTTCTGAACTCACTGTGTGTGGTTTGATGTGTCCAGTTGGCAGGTGTGCTTCATTGTTGTGTGACTTCCCACCTATTTTTATTTACACGTTGGTATACACAGGTCATCTCCTGCAAAGAAGCTGGCAAGAAGCTGAGGTAACAGTGAGAATTATGTGGAATACACTCCATGGCTRCTAAAGGGATTTTCAGTGTCCATTTTCATATTGCTTCGAATTGCATTGATCTGCAMTTAAAACTTTCTGTTATGGCTTCACCTTTCATGTGTTTCAGAATCTTTGGAACTATTTATTCAGAAAGAAGTGGGATAATTTGGTGAATGAGCCTCTAAAAGGTTCATTATTCTTCATAGAACAGACTGCAATAATGATTGGGCTTCTGTTAAAAAGAAAGAAAACATTAGCRGAATGTACAACAGTAGAAAGCTATGTTGCTACTTTACAAGAAAAAAAGAAATTAAACCCAGCTATCTTGTAGTGGTTCTCACCTTTAGAACTGTCTGGGTGTAGGTCAGCGTAGAGACAAGAGTTTTGCWGGTATTACATGATTTAACTGTAATACCCTGAAATATTTCTACTCTGTTTTGCGTTCTCAGAGTCAACTTCTCCTGTCATTACCTCTGCTGAACTTAATTTCCTCCTAATCAAAAGACAACCATGCTGTTTGTCTTCTAAACTTTTAAATTGGCTTTTTCACTTATGAAAGGATATAAATTATATCAGAACATTTTGTGTGTAGTTTAAGTTTCAAAACTTGCCTTTTTTTCTCTTTTTTTTTCCCAACAATATGTTCCATTTGCAAAACAGAAGTTAGAGAGCATTCTTCTTTTCTGTAGGAAAAATGATAGAAGTAAAATAAACTAGTTAAATTTCTGTGCTCCAGTAAAACTGCTTATGAGATTAGCACACAGAGTTTGGATCGTGTCCTGTTAAATGTTTCTGCAGGACTCTTCTCCATATATTTAATCTCACTTAGTTACAAGGATTGTCTWGGTATTAATAGTATTGTCTCCTGTATGTCTGAATAGCAGCCAGGCACTCTGAACAGCCTAAAGAGGTAAAGAAATAACAGTAAAATCCTGCAGGTGTGGGAGGTTGGCAGTCTTGGTGTGAATGTTTCTAGTTGGTTCTTTGGGAAGGGTTRTCACCTTCTGAAAGAAACTTGTGGCGAGACAGGAGGCTTTGCTGTGATTGTTGGTACAGCTGGTGGCACCACTGTGCAGTGCAGCTGTTTTCAGGCCTGAGACATGGGTTAAGGTTTTCAGAATCCCAAGAATTTGTGGTGGCATCAGTGTGTTTCTGGCCTAACTCTCAAATGCAAGGTGYAGAAGAATGAAGTTCATGTTCCCAGTCTGATGAGACAGGACAGGRCTTGCAGATATTCYGTCCTGCTCTTACAAGACAMAAGGCATGATAGGCAGCTCTCCTTYTCACCTAATARCTTTCAAARTTTCCTCTTACCCTAACCTGAAATCAAGGGTAAAGGAGAAGGTTTCTCCAAAGGTGATTGTAATAGGGAAYCCATGGGAAACACACTTCTGGTGAATTAGAGCATGTACAGTTTGGTGCATTGTAAGCTTATCTCCAGAAGTAAATGGTTCAGCATTCTAGGTCCTGTGAACACCCAAAGTTTTTTT
>NW_026623257.1:121797-137044 GCF_030028575.1 Malurus melanocephalus | reverse complement strand
CACAGGCCAGGCCCCTTTTATTGGTAGAACCAATCAGAAGTGTTTGAGAGTGCTCATTTCATAGCTCTGCATTTAAGTGTATCTTTCATACAGGAAGGAACTACCAGTTGTACTTTCCCTACGCAGAAATCAGACAGTCTCTCAGGATTTAATGTATACTCTGAGTATGAAAAACTACCCCAAAAGAATAAATTTGAAGAGTCGAAACAGCACAAAAATACACCCAATTCAAGAATAGCAAGTCTGGAGCACATTGCAATTACTCATGCARATCTCTTCTACATGGAAGGTGGGAATTTTTGTCTTAGTGCACAAGTTAGTTTTTATAAAGGGTAGCAGGTGTGATAAAATAAACAGCAATCTGTTTCCCTTTCCTGGTGAGGATAATTAAGGATGAAGCTTGCTTCCTTAAAATAGGTAGGATGGAATCCATGGACTGTCCTACAGTCTGTTAATTTGGGATTTTGGGACCTAGCTGGAAATGTTGTCTGGAAAGGGCTTTCCTAGAGAGTATAAGTTGCAGCTTGATCACTGCAAAATAAACAAGCATCTAACTGGTCCTTGCCAGTGTCAGCTTGTGRCAAGGTAAAGAATTGATATCCAGAACTTGTAAAACTTATTTCTGTGTGTATTTGAGCACATTGCTGTATACTCCAACAGTTTCTCTCTTTCCACTGTTTACATTGAGGTGGTTTATAAATGGCTGGGGAGGCGTTGGGCACAGGTGGAGTAATTTCACAGCACAGCAAATGCAACTCAGTATGTACAGAATTACCCACCTGTATTTGCTATTTTTTTCTCTCTGAAATTTGTCCCATATTGCTTAGCAGCCTTCTTTCTCTAGGAGAAATGCTTGGCAGTAAAAAACACCCAGCCAAACGAACCAAAGAAACAGAAGATTAAAAATAAATCCATCAGCTATAATCTGCAGGAATGAAGTGACTGCTTTTAGTTCATGAAGTACTTGCTACCCACTTTCTCTCCTTTCTGACTGGTACCGTTTTACCAGTGCAGGAGGTCACTCAATATTGTTGCCATCCTGTCTTTAAAGAAAACTCATCCTATCATTAGCAAACAGCTGTACTGCAATCACAGAACATCACAATTTCAGATATTGAACTAACATGGATGTTGCTGGTCCATGTAGTTTGAGTAATGAGTATGTCCAGGAGAGTTTACAGTCCCTAATCTATGAGCAGAGTAGAACAGGTTATGTRTACCCATTTTATTGGGTAGGTTATTTATGCTGTATGCAGGGTATAATTTTGAGATAGATGATACCTTGTCTCTTGTTTTGATCTGCAAGTTTAGCTCTTCCAATCTTCTCCCTCCACCAGAAGGTAATTCCTTTCCATTATGCTGAAGAACGGGAAGTGGAAAAAGGTTCCTTAGATGCTTGTGGCTGATGGAGGGTATTGAGGAGGGTGCTGGTGGGAGAGGCATGTAGGATTGGTAAATGCACTTCTGATAGCTCAAGGGAGATGGGACTGATGTTTCCTTTTTGAACACTTTTGTTATTTCTAACCTTCCTTCCTCCCCAGTGCTGGTCTGCCACTTGAAGAACAGCAGCAAAGCCCTTTCCTCTTTTTCTTCCTTCTTCTGTTGTGAATTTCAATGGCTTCATTCATCCAGGAAGAAGCAAGTTGACAGTGTACCTCATGCTGTCCATAGCTCATTTCTGGTTCTTGCATGGCATTACTGAGCTCCTAAAGGCAAATATATGTCTCAGTGCAGTTTTTGCCTTTGTTTGCCACACATTTTGCTCAGCATCCTGTGGCTCATTTGCAAACTTTGACAGATGCAAAATCTGTGTGGTGCCTTTCTGTGATGACAGACTGTAAGAGCCAGGAAATGTTGTAAGTATATTTTACAACAAGACATTAAAAACATGGAGAAGAATCATACTTTCAGGCTTTACTGGGCTCATGTAAGCTGTTACGATCTCCTGGAAAAGTAAATCACTTAAGAAGCTTCTCGGTAGTAGCTCTTGGACATCTCATCAGCCAAATGGATAATAATGATCTTACTGTTTACAGAGACATTGAGAATAAGTTAAACTTTCAAGGTGCTTTGAAGTTCAAAAGATAATCTTGCATTTAYTTTCATGGGAAATATGATGAGAGGGAGAAGAGGAAAATAGATGAAAAAGATGAATGGGGGAAATTTTAAAGAAATGGAATAAAATCAGAATGCAGAGTCTCAATTTTTTTCATTAAAAGAAGCAACTGAAAGTCATTCTCAAGCCTGTGATAAATTGCCATGCAGAGGTTGTTAATTTCAAAGCTGGACCTCAGTGTGATATACCGTAGTGTTTTATAAATGGGAAACAAGAGACAACACTGAGAGTGCAGAACATTCTGCAAGATAATATCATCAAGCATTTGCTGAAAAAGTATTTCTAGTGTAGAGCAGAGTTCAAATGTTTGAAACGAGAGAGTGATCAACTACTTTTATTCGTTTCTAGCAGAACTTTGTATCTTTTATAAATTAGCTTGACTTTAAGAATTTCAGCTCTATGTAGATTAAATATGTTAGATGGGAATAGATCTATCTCTGCCACACAGAATCACAAAATATTCTTAGCTGGAAGGGACYCAAAAGGATCATTGAAGTAGAATTGGCCCAGCCCAGGACACCCCAAGAGTCATACCCTGTGCCTGAGAGCATTGTCCAGATGCTTCTTGAACTCCGTCAGGCTTTTGTTCTGTGACCACTTCCTGGGGAGCTGTTCCAGTGCCCAACCATCCTCTGGGAGAAGAACCTTTTCCTTATACCCAGCCTAAACCTCTCCTGACTCAGCTTCATGATATTTCCTTAAGTCCTGTCACTGGTTGCCACAGAAAAGAGATCAGTKCCTGCCCCTCTTCTTCCCCTCAGGAAGAAGTTGTAATTGCAGTGAGGTCTCCCCTCAGTCTCCTCCAGGCTGAACAGASCAAGTGACCTCAGTTGCTCCTCATGCAGCTTCCCCTCAAGGCTCTTCAMCATCTTCATAGTCCTCTTTGGGATCAGAGCTTGATACAAAGTCCAGCCTCCAGCCTTKATTTCTCTGGTGCATCACTGTTTCCCTGGTGATCTCCACCACCTTCACTTAGCTTGTTCTTTCTCAGCCCACTCCACTGCCCCATTCCASGAGCTCAATGAACAAGTGAGGTTCAGAGATGGATCACAGTTCTTAGCATTAAGCAAGCTGTTTCCTAGGAAGCGAAAGACACCACTGATCCCATAGAAAACTGCAGCCATTGTTGCCAGGGAAACTCCTAGTCTCTAGACTTACTATGAAACATTTGGGGTTTCTACTTAYTCGGTTTTGGTTGATTGGTTTCTTTAAGCCACTGCATCACCAGTGGGATCACTTGCTGCTTAGCTTGACATTTACCATTAATAATTTGGGGTTCATGGTTGTCTTTACTGTGCAGTGAAGTAGAAGGATTTGGATWGCTGAAGACCTGGAAAGAAATGGACAGGGGTTTTTTTAGGCCAAAGGAGGGCTAAGAGGGAGATACGTAGGTTTCCTGAACATACCAAAGGTAAAAATATGGAGGAGAAAGRCACATGTGGAGAAAGGAAGAGCTATCTAAAATGTATCCCAAGATGAAACAAATAATTTACTTCTGGAAGTGATCAAAAGCCACACAAGTTTAAAGAAAGAATTTGAATATAGTTTTTTACTCTTTAGAAATTATTTGAAGTTAGCTCGATGATCTTTTTTTGTTCTGTATGAGGACATGTTGTATTTATTTCATAGATTCCTTTCCAAAGAGGGGGCCTCATTGTTGTTTTTATTCTATTTGATGGTAAGTTTTTCTTTCTACCTACCTGAATTTGAGCATTTTGAGTATAAAAACTTAGTTTGAAATTTTGGGCCTGATAGCTTCAGCTTAAGAAAAGTGGTCATTTGAGTGCGTGTGTTGATGAGAGGAATGAGCACAGACAATACAGGTGTAACAGGGTTTCTTAGCAAAAGAAAAGGAAAAAGGAAAATTCCCGACCTTCCTGTTAGCCAGGGTTGTGTAACATTTCATTGTGACACTCTCAGAATCTGTGCTGATCCACCAGCCTCACTCATTCTAGCTCTTGTTGGTAGTGTGAAAAGTGGTCCCTTTCCTTGACCAGGAGATGCTTGCCAGGAGTCTAGGCAAAGGGTGAGCCTGGAGCAACCTACAAGTGTTTGTTCTTCAGCGATACTGATACATTCCTGTTAGCTGGTGATGTTGCTGCTGTGCCCGTTCCAGTTCAGAATTGGAGCTGTGGCTGTGAAGCCGGAGTGTGCACTGGGTTCCTTGCAGAGAATCTGGACTCACTCACAAGAGGGTGTTTGCTGCCAGTGAAGTTTACTGTAGCTGAAGACACAAAATATTTGAAGTTTTAGTCAGTTGCAATTCATGTCCAACAATTCACAGAGAGAAGCAGCCTCTGCTGTTGGYTGAAGTGATCCTGTAATTACATACATGCTTGGATCACCATAGCTAGATTTATGGCCYTAAAATGAAAGGATTTYTTTTCCTCCTGSAAGAAATTGGCCTTTAAGGSCTTACCCTTTTTATGCCTCTTTAGGTGTTTGTATAGTTCTGTGATTCCTTCCAATACCATTTAATAGGGAAGGCTTGACATTTCTCTGCATGAGAATAGCTGTCAAATGTCTTGTAAAGTTCTGGCTGCACACAAATGGGCTCACAGGGGGATCTTTTAGATGTTTTGCTGTTAGCTTTTTCAGGGAAAAATGGGAGAAGGGAGTTTGATTTCTCCTGGGGCTTCACCTGAGGTTGCCTTGGATTGCCAAAATGTAGAACCTCTGTTACAGCAAGGTGTTTCATCTCTCGTGTATTTAGAAATTCTTCGAAATGCATGAAATCATCTCTGCAGGATGAAATCGTCTCTGCATAGTCTTCTCCRGTGAATGTTTTTTTCATTTGTCAGCAGCTACATTTTTTAAATGAAATTTTATCCTAAACTGTCAAGGTTTTATCTGCAGCTGCGAAGGGATAACAGATCCTGTCAGCCGCTGTTTTTTCGGTGGCGTGGCTCCAGCAACCATCTGTTACCTTTCTGCTTCTGCATGATTTACACACCAGAATCTCCCCTCATATGAAAAGGAGAATATGTTTGTTTAACAAACCCAAACAGTAGAGAAGTGCTACACAGAAGTAGCTACACATCTGAAGTGTATAAGGTTATATAAAATATTTGAGGTAAACATGGGGGSCTGGTTCTTGAGTCTGGTAAGAGAGACTTCAGAGGAGTTTGTTTATGCTGCATAGGAAGAAGGGGCTCCCTTTTTACTGGGGGAAATGGCCTGAATGCAATTTTCTTGTTAGTGTGTGTGCATGACTTTAACAGACAAATTCAGGAGGAATGCACAGTGAACACCCCTCCACCTTTTCCTTTGCAGTTATGAGTTCTTGCTGATCAATTTTCAAGTCAGCTAGGTGGAAATACTTTCATTGAGGAGCCTGTTTATCACCCCCTATATGCCTGTAATCATATCAGTTGTCCACATGGGTACCGTGAAACTGAGCCTAATAGTTCCTAATCCACAGTAGGTTTATTACTAARCCAGATTTGCCTCATAATAATAATGCAAACAGCTTCTCAGAATAACTTGGAGTGTGAATGCAGAAGACTTATTCTGTTTCATTTTATATTCATCGACATAAAACTGTCCGATACTGAACTTACCTCCTCTTTGCTTTTGTTGTTTTAAAATAAAATCAGATTTTGTCTCTAGATTTTACTATCTATTARTATTAAACATAACTAAGTTTCATTCTATTTCAGTGTTTGTATTGTGGATTTGTTTCTGTTAATTTTTTTTTTTTGTGATTAGTGGTAAGAATGGGATGGGATAGTGAGCTCCTCAGGTGTGATCCAAGAACCTGTGATGAGGAAAAGTCCGCCCTTCATTGCTAAAAGGAAGAAAAAAAAGTTGTTTTGGAAAGGTGAAGAACTAATGGAGTTGTTTTCCTTCAAAAGAGTATTTCTTGGGGAAAAAATCAGGAAAACAATTTATGCATCAATCTTACTGAAATTTATTTCAAAGCATTTTGTCTTTTAAAGACAAAAAATTTTGTCTTTATACAATTAAATGGGTAACAGAGAAATTACAGAGCTGGTAGGTGACAGCTGAGACATGCAGAAGAGTGAAGGTAGCCTTTTACACTTTTGTTGACAATTTCAGCATAGCCTGAAGGATTAAATGCACAGAGTAGTTTTTAGAAACATTTTAAAGAAAAAACTATTTATGAGTTCACTTCTCAAACATTTTAAACTTCTTTGGAAAATGCAATTCTCTGCATGTGGTGTTGATTTAGTTCCTTGCTGTTGCAGGCTTCTTGGGAAAGCTAAACTTATGGTGCTCCCAGTTGTGCTGAATATACGCAATATAAGCTAAATCCTGCACTCTTTTCAAAGAGGAAATTCCATTTACTTTGTAACATGACTTTGAATGGAGTAAGCACACCATTTGAAGGATCTTCTGTTGTATTGGAATTTTGACGATGAGTCTTGATCAGTGGTTAATAGGCAAATTTTTAGTTTTGGAGCCATGTTAATTTTCATTAAAAATTAAAATGATAAATCTGTCATTTTATTAGATTACAGTGAAAACTAGTGACTTCCAGGAATTTGATGATGATAGTTTGAAGTTCAGCATTTGTTCACAGTACAAGCAGAGTCTTATCAGTATATTTTTCTCCACTTTGTGAAACTTGTGTGTGAGGGACAAAATGTTTAAAAGGCACCGTTGTCAAGTTCACAAAATATGTGCAATGAKAAATATGTGGAGAAGGCTTTTTTCAGCCTGTTTCCTCTAAAATTATCTTGTAGTTTCCCTGGACCTCTCTTATATGCAACAGCTGAGTYTCAGCCTGACCACAATAGGTAGGAGCAATTCAGGGATGGGAATTTTTTTCGTACTTTCAGATAAATAAATCTGCTTGGTTCAAACAAGAAAATAACATTTCTCACATAATCACTGTCTAATAACATAAGTCAAATGGTAAGATGGCTGTGTAACAAGAGAAGTATTTTTTATAGTCAATATCTCTGTAGAGTAATAATTTTGTTTCACCCGGGATGTCATGCAGTCTGCTTTAAAACTTTCATTGAACTTCTGGAGAGACATGTTTTAGATTTTTCTTGTAAGACCTGAAGTTTGAACTCATGTCTCATTGGTAAAAATGTAAAACAAATAGACTTTTAATAGAACAATAAGATTTTCATATGCTGGCATTTGGTTTTGTATAGTAATTTCAGAAAAAAAATAATGCTCTTTTGAAGTAAAAGCCAGGAAGAACAAAAAAATAAAGCTAAACCAAATAAATGTAACTTCTGAATTTTCTGAAAATTTAAAGTCTGATAGAGTGTTTAGAAAGTTCAGAGGGAAGAGAGATGGCTGCTTTCACATGAGTGTTGTAATATTGTAAAAAATATGATCTCTGACTTTTTTTTCTTTTACCTTATGGAAAGAACATTTTGGCAAAGAACATACATTTGCTTCCTCATTTCCCCAAACCCATGTAAAATTTAGGCTTTGTAATACTGAATTCTCTTAGGATCCCATTGAGAAGGTGACTGGTGTGAAGATTTATGTGTCTCAATATGTGCCCATGAAAGTGATAATGATGCAACCCCCTTGAGAAGATGCAAGTTGGAATGGAGGCTGTTAAAAGTGCCTGGAGAATTACTGGCCCACGTCCCCTTTTAATATGCAAAACAAAAGTAAAAATATGGATTGATCATGCTGTTCCTGCATGTCTTGCTGGCACTTAAATCGTCCAGGTTTCAGTTTGTGGTACATGTTACAGTTACATAAAATTGCACATTTTTGTCCTAAGAAGCTTGTGTTCAATTTGAAATGAGATGTGAAAAGCTGGAGATGATGAAGAACAAAAGAAAGGCAGTTAAATTGCTTAATTGTGCCAAGGATTAAGAATGGGTAGTTTCTTTCTGGACATGTCTGCTGTGAAAGCCTGTAGGAAGCATGCCATGTGAAAACTGAAAAAATATTTTTGGAAGACATGGGCAAATAAGTGCTCAAGGTTATTATTAAAGGAGCTTTTCAAAGAGTGCAGCAAAAGGCCTCTGAAGGACCTTGGACATCTATRAAAACTATGTGGAAAATGTAACCAACTATACCCAACAGTCTCATGATGTCATCTTGTAAAAATCAAAATTGCTTTGAAAGCTTGGTTTCTGGAATTAAAAAAGCCCACATCTTTGAAATAGGCTAGCAGTTTAACTGCACAGCTAATAAACCTGGGTAACTAATATGGAAAAAAAAATCTGTTTTCTTTTTCACTCCACACATGGCATTTGCTAWGCTTAGCTTATTATATAGATAGATATTTATGTATGTATGTATGTAGTATTAAGTAGGGCTTTTAGCTTGAGCCCATGCTGGACATGGAATGTCTTGAAAAGAGAAAGCGCTGATCACAGGATTTTTTTTTACCGTGACAGGACTCTGGAAGATCTCCTGTGGAAATTTCAGTCTTTGTGTATATAGAATAAATGTAATTTATATATGTAGCATGTGTGCATATGTAGAAACCATAATCCGTGTTTACCTGGCATGAATCTTTGTGCTGATAGCCCGTGTGTGTAGGTGGGGATATGGAGCACAGGAGCAGGATGTGTTTTTTATTCAAAGACATGAGATTACTTTGGTTTATAAGAAACAGTAGGATAGGTACAGCGTGAGTGGAATCTCCTTGCCAATACGGTTGGCTGCTGCTGAAATTCCTCATGTAAATTAAGCTGAAAATGATTTGATTTAGCTTAGGTATTAGGAAGAAATTAGTCACTGTGAGGGTAGTGAGGCACTAAAASAGGCTGCCSAGAGAAGCTGGGGATGCCCCATCCCTGTAAGTGTTTAAGGCCCTATTGGATGGGGCTTTGAGCAACCCGGTCTGGTGAAAGGTCACAGCCTGTGGTCGTAGGGGATTGGAACTGGAYGATCTGAAGTCCTTTCCAATCCAAACCYTTCTGTGATGCAATGATTCTTTGAAATGCTGATAAACTCTTGGCCTGATATAGACCCCAGCTTTTCCAGCAGTTTCCATGTAGAAACCTCATGTTCAAAGGACATGCTCTGTCCAGTGTCACCTTCAGAAAAGATTGTTATTTGTGTTSTCTACTTAAGGTAGAGTCATTGCCCATATCTTTCTATGGTTATTGTGCTGGTCTGTTCAAAGTATCTTCTCTTTTCTTCTCTGAAATTACAAACTCAGGAGCTGCAAATTTTACTTATGCAAATTCAATTGCAGTTAGTTTTATTTATGCCATTGGGATTTGCTTAATTATAAAGTGGAAACTGCAGTACCATTTTAGTTCAGTTGTATTTGTGATGTCTTTCACTGACAGTTCAAGGAACAGTCATGTTCATTTTCAATGTTTTACTTACAGGCAAGCTACAGAGAATTTTTTTTTTTTTATTTCCATGGTTTCAATAAGATGATGTTTCCTTCTTTTGGGTAGGAAGCAGATTCTCTGTGTGCTTAATGGAGATTTATGTTTTGTAACATATTACATAAGACAGCATTCCATGGAACCTCAAGAAATTAGAGAAAGTAATATAAACAAATTTTCTGGATTTTTTTTTCTTAATTGCTGGGGAATACAARCCTTGTAAGAGTCTAGTGAAAAATCCCCTTCATGTGTTGCCTCACTTCCAAACCAAAGACTTGAGTYTCTGAAGTCCTTAGAATAGATACTTTCTTCCTTTCCCGTTCTCTTGTTTGACACTTTAACTAGACACAGTTGAGTGATTTTCAACAAGTAGCTAAAAATATGTAGGAGAGTGACAGATATAAAGCTGGTATGAATTAAAATGGTCAGAAGATTGGCATGGAAATGTTTCTTCTAAATTTGTCAGAGGGTAAAGCTGAAAAATTTTTAAGAGCTACAGTAAAATAGACCTGCTTGTGAACTCCAAGAGCAATATTCCTAGTTGTAAATTTGCTTCCTGCTTGTTTTGATCCTAGGAGGCTTTTTTGGCTCCTAGGCTTCTGAACCTTCAAATTTGAAGTATGACCTATAGGACATCGTTTAGGATTTCCTGTCTTAATGTTTTTGGGAACTGTAGCATGCTTGTGTCCTGTCAGATAACACTTCCTTGGAATGGCATTTGGGTCTGCCTTTATTTCTCTTTTTTTTTTTTTGTAATTTCTAGAGCCTCTAGTGATGTGTTGTGTGCCAGAGTGCACAGCCATCACATCTTATGTGGGTTTTGACTCTCACATGGTCTCTGATGCAAGTGGGAATTCTGTCTCCTTGTTTCATGCACATACCTTTTTTTTTTTTTTCCTCACAGAGCAGTATGCAAGCTTAGTTTTTATTGGGATAACTTCTAACTTCTCTGCTGACAGGAAGAATTCAGAGAAGATTTTTTTTTGTTACAGAAAGTGCTGTGAGTAGCTGGGAGAGTAAAGCTGAGCTCTTATTTATTTACATGCAAGGAAGGGTAGAAGAGGAAGTGTGGTGATACTTCAGCAGTGAAGTGTAAAGTGTTTCATCATTCAGAATAACTCATAGGGCAAGTTACAACTTAAATTTGGTGGTGGAAGGGACACACATACTTGCTGATGGACTTACTTCTTGCTATACTGTAAACAGTATGCCTATGCTATATCAGTTTCTATCTATGACTGATTATTGTTTAATATGTGAATTTTCCTTACTGGCAGTCTTTTAGCTGGCAGTGTCTCAGGATTTCAAGAACAGGTCTGACAGGCACAACCAAGTTGGAGTTGGTAGAAGAAGCTGTGAGTTTTGACAGAAAGCTGCTGCTGAGAAATTATATATGAATTAGTTAATGGTAAATGGTAGGAGCCTTTTGTGTGTTTCAGACTTCCAGGAAACAACACTGGAAACTATGTCTGTATTTTGTTTTTCAAAGTTACTGGATATGTATTATGTAATTGAAAAACTTACCCTCTTCATTTTTGAGCTAGYTGGGGGCACTTAGGGGAGGGTGCCTTTTTGCCTTCCTTGTCCTSCTGTCTCCTCCACGAGCTGTAGTTAATCGGGTGCAGTGCAGTTTATGGTGTGCCATATGGAATGCCATATGAGGGGGAAAGCAAGGATCAAGAATCTTCTGTCATGGATAGCTAATCAATATTTTCAGAATTCAGGCTGGCCTGAAAGCTGTGACTTGATGTTGCAGTTGCTTGCAGTTTATATCAATCAGATGGTCTCAGTAACTCTGCAGCCACTCAAAAAAGCCCCAAAAAGAGCAAGAAATGTTTTTTTTCCCCATAGAAAACACTGAGGTATCGGAGGATTCTGCTCACATTAATTTACACATTAGTAAAGTTGAGGAGAATACAAAACCATGAAGTATTAAAGTACAGCACTACTGAATGTTTGCTGGTTTAAGGTTATTTTAGTGTGTTTTTATGTGAATTGTCTTTCTGTCTTCATTGTGAATTTACAAAACAGTTTAGGCATTCTAAATTATTTCAGGCAAATTTCAGTATTTTTCTGTATCTTGCCTTTTAGTTTTTATGTGGTTGAAAAAGTGCATAGGTGAAAAAGCCTTCAATCAGGAAAGTGCCCTTCTAGATCTTTTTRTCAGTAAAGAAGATGTACAATTGCATCTCAGTCTTTCCATTCTAAGATAAAGCTGTGCTTTCAAATGCATGAATTAAGTTTTTGTTTAATAAAATTTGAGTGTAGAGAGTATCAGAGGGGTATCTGGAGTATAAAATGTCGAGAGGAGGAAGTTTTTCAATGCASTCACATGGAATGGCTTTCTTCATTTTATTTACAAAATTAACCTTTTTTGCTTGAACACYTGGTCTTAACTAAAATCTGAGAGAAGGTATAGTATCTGATTCGCAATAAATGTTCTAAAATATACTGTTTGCAACCCCTCAAAAAGTTCTTAGTGTTGAAGGTGATGCCACTTTTCTCTAAAGGTGTTTTAGTGTTGCATGGRCAGCATAAATAATATATTACAAACCTGATCCAGGCAGCCTGGGTATTGATAACAGWGTGCAGAACCAAGATTGTTCTGCAAAGCAATCTGAAAAATGAGGTTATCAGTTGCTATCTCAGTGGATAAGCGAGGCAGCTGTAACTGTAGTCTGAATTGTCAGCATAAACTCTGTCTAGCTTGTGCATACTCTGAAATTACTGAATTCTCAAAAAAAAATTGTCACAGGTTGTCAAGAATATCTGTTTGCTGATRTGAAAGAGAGATACCTGTCTCTGGGACTTCCAGAGGACAGTATTTGAATGCATGGCAGCATTTACAGAGTWGATAATTTCTAGCTTGGGTTGGTTCTGATTCTGCAAATTTTATCCACCTTACTTTCCACTGTCACCTTCAGCAGAAGGCCAATGGCGCTAAGGGATGTGGTACATGTGTAGGTGYATTTGTATCCCAGAAACAGGCCTAAATCTCTGAAAGTCCAGTAAAGGGTGTGATGGATGGTAGTCAGAGGAGTGGGAATAAAAAAGGCATGTGGCACTCCTTATCTTTCATTTRTACTGTCTTGGACAGAGCTCAGCCCATGTCATGTCTCAGGATAGCTGTCACAGTGGCTGTGCAGCTCCAGCATATCTTGGTCCAGTTTGGCTTGTAGAAACAGTYGTGGTTTACTATGTAACAGTTTTTGTTCAGGCATTTTCCTGTTTCAGCCTTACCTATGAAGCAAAATACTGCTTTTCTCATCGTTATAAACTCTAATTTTCGATACATATTGTCATTTTGTTTTCCACCACTTTGAGAGAATTGGGTTTTTTTACATGATCTTTTTCATGTGTTCATGGTAGTTATTTTATAGACATCCATGCAAAGCTGTGATCCACGTTTATTGCAATTGTTACCAATTGCTTTGGGCCCAGAGATACCTATTTTCCTTAATCCCTTTATCTGCTAAATGGAAAAACCTTTAGAAATTTCTTGAGGTACTATTATCCTAATACATTCTAACAGGTAGTAAGTCATATTATTTCATACTTATAGTTCATGTAAGAACTTTGACCAGAGAGTAAAGGGTGAACTCGTCCTGTAGTTGTGTAGATAGTGTTTAGAGAAGTGGGATAAGGGGTTGACCTGGAATATTTTGTTTGGGATTTATTGTCATTGGCTGAATGTGCCTTCTTAAAAGTTTTTGCTTAGGGTTTTTTTTGTGTTTGCTTGGGGTTTTGGAGTTTTTTAGATTATTATTTGACAGAGTTTGATTATAAACTTGTCTGGTTGGCTTTATAGTGATTAAATGTCTGCTTTATGTCTCCGTAGAGCTTTGGGAATGGCGATACTGTCTTTGTTACAAATGAGTTGTGAGTAGCCTTCCAAATTGCTGTTGCATTGTTCAGCCATGTGTGATTATAGGATCATCTTGTGAAAAAGCAACTGCAATACATAGGAAATCTTGTTGCCCAGCTTCCACTGAAAACCTCTTGGGTTACTGCATACCTGTGATTTTGGCCACAGGTTAAACATGGACGTGCAGATAGTGGATGACTACTATAAAAAATTATTAACATGAAAAGGCTGAACACTGTGATTTGATTTTTAAACAAATAAGCAATAACAAAACACAACCCAGCCTAGCAGTTTTAGTTGTGTTGCTGTTACATGCTTGAGAACATTTTTCATATAGCAGGGRAACATAATCTCATTTGAAGAGTAGCCATCCAACACAGATTGGTCATATAGTACATTGGAAAATATCCAGGAGAGTTGTAGTGTGCTAATTTTTACTGCTATCCTTATCTTTCCATACATTAAAAAAGATGAACTAGACTTGAGACAAAAAAAAGTGTTGGCTTACTTTTTCAGATACATAATTGACTTCATATTATTAAACTGGAAATCCTGTGGGATGGTAGAGTTTATCTTGAATAACAGCTCCTTGGTGGCCATCTGGGCCTTTAGATGATAAAACAATGTACTCATTTTTCCTAACACTGTGATATTCTGGAGTACAGTGCAAGATCTGTATTAAAATCAACTTCCCTAGGGGGCTTCCCATCATCGTTTTTTTTACACCCTCCCACCACAATATTTTTTTGTSCTCTGCTTACAGACTTCACTTACATAAAATCCAAAAGAGAGACAGCTTGTGTCGATTTTGAGGGGTTCTTACCTTGTATAGGTTAAAGTAGTTTAAAAAATTCCAAAACATGAGTTATTTTTATTATACTATACCACCTGGAAAGTAAGTCTTTGTGGTTTTTAGACTGATACTGCTTAGGAAGCTTGCTAACTATGTGGTCTCCTCTCTTTTTATAATAAGATGTTGCTAGGAAATCCTTTTTAGAGTTACTTCAGKTTTTTTTTCTAATAAATCATTTGTATCTACATTGCCTATCTTGATTTCATCATTCAATAGCAATGAAAAACATAAATCGTTATGTCAAACATTCTGAGAATGTTTTTATCTCTAAAATTGCAATTGCCTTTTAGCTTGATTTAGCCAGGTAAAATATAAGAGTAGAATAATGGCATAACATACTTTGTTCAAATTAAAAAATAGTCCTTGTCCTGGGGAGTTCAGCTGCAGCCAGAAATGCCACTGCCACTAAAGAATAAATTCTGACTAAGAAATGCTGGATGTTGCAACTTGTTGAAGCCTAGGTTTGTTGTATGCTATTTAAAATTAAGAAAAATCAAAGAAATTAGTGCTTTCAGAGCATTTGCTTTGTGTTGTTTCTTTCCAGAGTGAGTCATAGTATCTGGGTTTGTTTTTTTTTTTCAGTTCAGGGAAGCAGTGATAGTTGAACTATATGTACGGTTTTCATACAAAGGCAGATGTTCCTGTACCTTTGTAGCTGAGTGAAGGAAGGACATTGTTGGTTAAGGAGAAAATTATGTAGCAGTACAGGAGATGAGCCTGACCTTGCAGGCTGAYGGTCTGTCTGAAACAAGGTCATGTCATCAGCTGCCCTTAGATGGCCAAATGCYCCCTTAAGGGGTAACTGTTCTTCAGAGGAGGTGTGTCAGCCCATTTTCTGCTCTTAWGTCACCATGCCTTTTTATTTATTAAAATCACTATTAAACATGTAAGGGAGTTTTTGTATCACAGAAACACTATTCTCAAATACCTGTTGACTTTGAGCTGAGATTTTAAATGAGGTCTGTACACTTGTAGCATTCTGAAGGGGAAAAGTGAAAACAACACAACTTCAGATTTCTATCCCCTCTGCCAGAGGCCCCCACTGAGACATCCTGGGAAGAGGACAGAGCAGGCTTTCTGTTATTATGCTGATTTTTTTTTTTTTTTTTTTTTTTTTTTTTTTT